>NC_073272.2:43898257-44201287 GCF_029289425.2 Pan paniscus
CAGTGTCATCATTTATAATCTCTCTTGTAAGGATCTTCTCTTCCCCATGTCACTCATCCATGGAGGGTGCCTCCTTTTCAGAACAAAAGGCTCAGTGTGGATTTTATTCTGAAAGAACAACCTAATTGTAATAAAGGCTCCACTGACCCTGTAGCTTATGTTGGTAAGGCTGCATTTTATTTTATTTTAAAAAATCTAATCCTTTATCAACTTGAATTTCAAAACAAGAAATTCACTCTTCCCTAAATGACAGTCAGATGGCTTTGGAAGGGCTCCAGTTGCTTCCCTGACTGCTGCGATGGAGGTGTGTGTTTTATATATCCTATCACGCACAGGACTCACACAGACCTTTTAAAGTTAATTAAAAAGTCTGCTATAGGCTGCCAGATCTGGGCAGGAGCATTCCTCTGTAACCTTTTGTACCAGATTAAAAACCTCTGACAATCAGGGATGTTGCCAAATTTCAAATGAAGTGTTCAGAGTAAATTCAATAAGCTGTACAATTCAGTCAGCTTTAGAGTGACTCGCGTTTCTGGTTCAGCAAGAACTGGAGGATTGATGGGGACTGAATTCCTTCCTTTGAAGATTTCTTTACCATCCTGTTCTTTTCAATAGCATCCCCCCGCCCCCACTGAACACCCATAATGTTTCTAACCATAGGAGAGTGTTGCTCAAAGTCTCGTGGGCGTGCCTTTGACAAAAGTGTTCCTTGTTATGTGCAGGTTGGGAAACTCTGCATACCATATTCCCTGCTTGGAGAGGCACAATGCACAGGAGCATATCCAACTCGAGCTTTTCTGCAGAAAACAGTTTCGTTTTGCTTAACACAGTGCTTCCTAGATATATTTGACCATACTACCTATTTTCCCCCAATAATCTCTAATAGCTTCCCAAAGAGCTTGCAATATCCCACAAAGGATTAGGTTGAAGGTTCTGTGAAAATGAACTCTCTGACGTATAAATATTGTACAAGTCATGGTTTCCTGTGATAAGCACAAAGAATACATTCCCAGCAGAGCATACGAGGAGACAGTGGACTGAGAGGGATGTTTGGTAAGCAGACTTCCGCATTGCCCCAGTTCCTTTCAGGAGACCCACTTGGTTGGTGATGATGTCATATTCTGTTGCTTCTGAGAGAGATTCTGCCAGTTCACAAGATCAAGTGAACCCCGTGCTCTCAAATATATCATTCTAAAATACCACCTTATATGTGTGGTTGCAAACACTGTCTTTAGCAAACCATGTCACTGTGATCTGTCATCTGGCTGTAATTTCTTTCTACCCCACTAGCTCATCTTGCTCTTTTGCCCACCGTGTATATAGCAATGAACAGGCATCACCCCTGTGCAGTGGCCTTGCAACTACATAAGAAAGACCAGTTTGTGGGCACACATGCTTAGTTCCTCATAAGTTTAAGTGGACCTTAGCACAGCAGGGATGGTCAGGGTGTACCCCAGAACAAGTGTTCTGAGGAGAACATTTTGACCTGTCATTACCAGTTCCCCAGCTCTCTAACAGTCTGGATCAGTAGAGTTTGGAGAATGCTGAACATTTTGAATTTTTTTTTAGCAAGGGTAGAGCCAGGGTCCTGGCAGAAAAACAAGTGGTACGCTCAGAGAATTTTAACAGACAGCTTATAGAGGTAAGTGTGAGGTTAAGGGAACGATAAGGGATGAGAAAGCACCCAGAGAATAGCAACAGCAGGAAGCTGTTACCACCCTAGGACTTCTCATTTTAAGGCCGATTTATCCCTATTTGTGAAAATAAAATTAAATGACAGTGTTTCAAATGACACATTTGAAAGCCATACTGAAGTGGATACAATTCTGAGTTTCTTAAAAAGAATTCTCACTCCAGGACAGATTTTGAAGTTAAACCTCTGTCTTGCTGTAGATAAAGGAAATAATACTTATAAACAATTAACTGTAGGCCTGCATAGGCTAGCTCTGGACAGCAGGGAGAACCTTGTGGAAGTTTAACTGTGTGACACCTTTTACGCTTCCCCAACTCCATTTTCGTATTGGGCAATAGGAACAACAAAAGCAAATTTGAAGAGGAAAAGGAGTTTCGTAAGAACTGCCTGAGGGATCTAGCTAAGACATGGGATCTTTACACACTGGAGTCCTATATTTTGTTGTAAGGTTAGAAGAAAGTAATGTGTTACTAACTCTTAAAGTGTAGAAGTTTTGTAAATTATTTACTTAAAAACGTAAAAAAGATCAAAGGTATTCATCGTATTCTAATATCTTTCTTTAGTGGGAAAGAGGGTAAGAACAGCTAGCTCAGGCAAGGAGTGCTATGCCCATGTGATCAGAATTCCACATGGGTACAGCTGCACAAATTTTTAAAATTTAGTAACAACAGTGAAGCATAGATTATTAGTTTCATGCAAATGTGTTTTTGATATAAATACGAAAGCAGTCCAAAAGTAGTTTAATCAAATTTATTCATACAAATTTGCAAATTTCTAGGTCAAGTGCTGGCCATTAATCAATTTTTGAGAAAGTTGATGTGAATCTTGACATTTTACAGATCGAATGGGATCTATGCTTCTCCAGAAGAGCTTAATTCAAGTACTTTTAGATTCATTTGTCGCTTCTAGACTGTTGCTCCCTCATCATCTCTTTTGAGAGTATACCGTCCTTTCCTTTGTCCCTTTGAATCACTTGTTAACTTCCAACATACTCTCCTCCTCATGTATTAAAGATTTGGCTCCTATGTCAAAGTTTTCACAGTTTTTTCCCCATTATTCTGGATTAAATTAAATGTCCCCATGGGGGAAACACCCAACACTGTGTTTGCTGTTTTTTAACCTTTTCATCTTTGATGGCTTTCTTATTCGCTTTTTCCTCAGCCACCCAATCCCACAGTCAAACACTGGATATCATCACTATTGAAAACCACACCATCTCCACATTAGGAACATTTCACTCTATTCACAACTTCCTACCTTTCCAGCTTATCGCCGAGATGCATTCTCTTTAACAGTTATTTAATTTCAACAAGTTCCTCAATCCATTGACCTTTCCACTTTTTCCTGTGTACCATGCTCCCCCTGATCCCACTCCCCTCTTTATCCAGTATAGATTAGATAGTTCTTATCAATACAACCATTCCCTTGTAAATATTTTTAACCACCCTTTTCCTTTTCCTTCAGTCACTATCACTTGGGTGAACTCAATCATTTGTCATCTTCATATGGGCCAGTTGCATAACTCAGTATTTCTGGAGGAACTTCCACAACAGAATAGATTATCCTGCTAAATTGATGATTATCAGGCCCAAGCAGGCCTTCAAAACTGCCCAGCAGGCCTACTTGCTCATTCTCTACTTCGTGGAGTCACTATCTCCTACATCTTTTATCTTCCTCAAACTTCTGATTATCTCCTCTACCATCACTCTGTTCTCATTCTTAGTGGATGACTTTACTTCACACTTCATATGGAAATTGAACACTGTTATTTTATTTATTTTTGGAGACAGGGTTTTACTTTGTCACCTAGGCTAGAGTGCAGCCTTGAACTCCTGGGCTCAAGCAATCCTCCCACCTCAGCCTCCCAAGTGGCTGGGAATACGGGTATGTATTTCTACACCTGGATAATTTTTAAAAAATGTTTTTGTAGAGACAGGATCTCACTATATTTTCAAGGCTGAACTTGAACTCCTGGCCTCAAGCAATCCTCCTGCTTCAGCCTCCCAAAGTGCTGGGATTATAGGCAGGAGCCACTGTGTCTGGCCTGAACACTATTGAAAGGAACTCCCTCAACCTCTGGTCATTGATTTTCAGAATCTACTTGCATCTTAATTCATTGCTCATTTCCTTCTTTCTTTTACAATGGACAAAGTGTTCCTTTTTATATCCTAGGTCAAACCCTCCACTCTCCTCTAGATTCCATCATTCCTGCTTTTTGGTGGAACCTCATTTCATTATTATTATTGTTATTTTTGTCTCTTTTGTGTCTTTAGCCTATTACTTTCTTTCCTGGGGTTTTCCTAAACATTAAGCTTGATTTAAGCACTGCTATTAAAGCACGCACAGACACATAAAGACACACACACACACACACACACACCACTTCTCCCAGGCATTATATCCCTGTCTAGCTCCTATCCTATATCTTCATTTATTTTTTAACTAAGCTTCCTAAAATGGTGCCTTATACTCACTGTCTCTGTTTCCTTATCTCCTATTTATTTTGTAGATGTTACTAGAAGTCACCAGTGTCTGGTTCTCCTTTTCATCAGCAGATGAAAATCTTCACTTTCTGCCTTCTTTGCAGTAGGGCACCATGTGGGTAGTCTGGACAAGAATGAGTTCATGGGTCTCTATGCTTTCCCTGCCACAGCAACTGAGGTAGATGATAATGTAGATGGTCCAACTTTAGGATGATAGAATGTCTGTTGCTCTAGGCAATCCAGTGATTTTGGCAGAAAACCCCTGCTGATGTGCATTGTACATGTTACAATAGCAAAAAATAAGGTTTTGTGTGTTAAACCACTGAAATTTTGCAGTTCATTTTTATAATAGTACCTACCTTATAGTGACTAATTCACTCTTTAATTTACTCTGCTTTAGCATTTTTTCTGACTACCATCAACCAAAATTGCTTTTGATAAGGTCACAGATGTCCTGTGTATTGCTAAGCACAATAAACATTTTCAATCCTATCTCTGTTGACCTCTTAGCAGTATTCAATACAGCCTTTCCTTCATCCTTCTTAAAATATTCCACTCGCTTGGTTTCTAGAACACCAGATTCTCCTTGGCCACTCCTTCTTGGTTATTTTCATGGCTCCTCCTTTTCTTTCTTGTCTTTACATGCTAGTTCCTCAAAACTCAGCCTGAAAAGCTTCAGCCATATTGACCTTCTCTCAGCTCCTCGAAAGAACCATACTCCTGTCTCATGACCTTCACACTTACGTATTTCTTAGCCAAGAACAAAGAGGGCAATGGAAGAGTGAAGGCAGACAAATGAAAAAGGAAGATTATTGCTGACATATTCCTGCTTGTATTTTAGATTTTAACCTGACTGCCTGTTCTTCAGGGAATATGTGAATAACCTCTCCAGACTAGGTTGGATCCTCCCAACTATTCTCTCTTATAGTTCTCTGTACATTTCCTTTACAGCATTTATCATGTATGAATATAATTATTTGTATAATTATTAAGTATCCCTCTCCCTCATTAGTATGTAAGCTGCTTAAAACAAAGATTGTTTATATTTTGCCTAACATTGTATCTTCAGTGCCCATCACAGAACTTGGCGTGTGGTAGGTGACCAATATGCACCTGTTGAATAAATGCATGATTGGTAATTTTCATCTTTGCTATTATATTTTTATAAGATATGTATTTTTAAAGTCATGTGGAGATAAACATTGCCAGAATATGGCCATATGGTCAGAAGTTTCTGTTTAATCCTAGAAATTATATACATCTACAGATTCCAGGGACAGTATGTCTTAGAGAAGCATAGTTCATGTTCACCCTAAATGGTTGCTCCTGAAACTGAGCCACACATATAGAACAGATGCTTAATACGGATACATTGTGAGGCCTGCCTTTCAAAGAAAACTTCAGAAGTTTGAAGTATAATTTGATGCATGAAAGTATATGACTGTCTTCTGATATTGTCATTTTATTTCTACCTAATAGGTCTATAATTTTTAAAGTCTCATGTATTACATTGAACTCAGTGGAATCTACACAGAATAAGTACAGTCTTAAGGTTAATTTGTTCAATCAGTTTGAATGTGAAAACTTGTACTTTTTGACTAAATAACCAAATTAGCCAACACCAAACCCTGCAGATTTTTTTTTAACAACAACAACAGCAACAACAAAACAATCTGAGGAATTAATTGGTATCTGTCAAAAGCCTTTTCAGGAGGACCCCAGAATGAATAAATAAACAATTTTTGATAAGTTCCTCCTTCTCTTATGCAATGAACCTTATTGCAAAGTTAGTAGCATAAATTCTCCTTACAAATGTTTCAGTGGAAGCAGTACATAACTACCTTCTATTTTCACTCAAAAAGAAAAAGACATAAATTTCTAACCACATGGATCACTTTTATAGATGCAGAAAAATCATTTGACAAAATTCTACACCCACTGATGATAAAGAACTCTGACCAAACTAGAAATAGAAGGAAAGTTCTTCAGCCAAATAAAGGTGATGTATGAATGCCCTACAGCTAACATCATACTTAATGGTGTAAAACTAAAGCTTTCCCCTGAAGATTGGGAACAAGACAAGTATGTCTTCTCTCACCACTCCCATTCAACATCATACTTCAAGTCTTAGTGCAATAAGGCAAGAAAAACAAATAAAAAGCATTCAGGTTGGAAAGGCAGAAGTAGAACTGTCTTTATTTTCAGACAGCATGATCCAGGATGTAGAAAATTCTGAGATAGTCACAAAAACTACCACTAGAGCTAACTAACAACTTCAGCAAGGTCATAGGATACAAGATCAATATACAAAGATTAATTGCATTTTTATTTACTAGTAATGAACAATCCAAAAACTGAAATTAAGGAAACAAAATACCATTCACAATAGCATCAAAAATAAGAAAATATTTAGAAACAAACTTAACAAAAGACCAAGACTTTTGCACTGAAAACTATGAAACAATGCTGACAGAAATTTAAGATTTGAATAAATGGAGATACACTTCATGTTGATGGATTGGGAGACTCCATGTTATTAAGATGGCATTTCTTCTCAAACTGACCTATAAATTCAATGCAATCCCCATCAAAATTCCATCTTGCTATATATATATATATATATATTTTTTTTAGAAATTGACAAGCTGAAATTTGTGTAGAAATGCAAGAAAATGCATGGGACCCAGGATAGCCAAAGTAGCCTTGAAAAAGAAGAACAAAGTTGGAGCATTTAAACTTTGTGATTTCAAAACTTACTACAAAGCTAGAGTAATTAAGAAAGTGTGGTACTGGCATAAGAAGAGACATATAAATCAAAGGAATGGTGCTGGGACAACTGGATATCCACATGCAAAATAATGAATTTAGACCTCTCCCTCATACCATACACAAAAATCATAGACATAAATGTAAGAGCTAAAACTATAAAGCTATTAGAAAAAAACATAGAAGTAAATTTTTGTGACCTGAGGTTAGACAATTTTTTTTAAGATATGACACAAAAATTACAAGTAATAGAAGAAAAAATGATAATCTGGACTTCTTAAAAATTCAACCTTTGTGCTTCAAACGACATCATTAAGAAAATGAAAAGACAAGCATTTCAAATTGTAATGTAATAAAGGACTTTTATCTAGAATACGTAAAGTACTTTTGCAACTATATAATAAAAAAAACCCAATTAAAAATGAGCAACCTACCTGAATAAACATTTTTTCAAAGAAGTTGTACAAATGCTCAATAAGCACATGAAAAACTGCTCAACATATAAGCCATTAGGGAAATGCACATCAAAACCACAACGAGATACTACTTCACACCCACCAGGGTAGATGTAACCAATAAAAACAGACAATATGAAGTTTTGGCAAGGATGTGGAGAAGTTAGAGCCTTGAACCATTGGTTGTGGCAAGGCAAAATAGTGCAGCCACTTTGGAACGTGGTTTGGCAGTTCCTTAAAAAGTTAAATATGAACCCAGCAATTTCACTCCTGTCTGTGTATGGAAGAGAGTGAAAACATATGTTTACACAAAGGCTTGCATGTCAGTATTCATGGCAGCTTTATTCATAATAGTCAAAAAGTAGAAACAATCCAAATGTCCATCAATGGGTAAATGGATAAACAAAATGTGGTCTATCCATACAATAGAATACCATTGGGCAATGAAAAGGAATGAGGTACCAATACTGTTCCACTGTGGCTGGACTTCAAAAATATTATGCTAAGTGAAGGAACTTGGATATAAAAGACCACATATTGTATGATTCCATTGATATGAAATGTCCAGAATAGGCAAATTCATAGAGATAGAAAGTAGATTAGTGGTTGCCAGGGGCTGGGAGTAGAGTGAGGTGGGGTGGGGAAGGGGGAGTGACTACTGATTGGCAAGGTGTTTCTTTCTGGGGTGATAAAAATGTTCTGGAATTAGATAGAGGTGATGGCTGCAGAACTCTAAGTTTACTAAAAACCATTCAATTGCACACTGAAGTAAGTAAATTTTATTATTTAAATTATATCTCAGTAAAGCTATAAAAACGAAATTTCTAGGAAGGGATTAGGATGACAGATAGGAGGCAGGACCAGCCTGCAGCCCCAGTTGGACAGATAGATCAGCGTGTGGAGACTCTCATTTTGAACTTTTGCTCCAAGAGCTACCACAGGAACATACAAGGAAAGCTGAGAGAATCCACAGACCCTCTGAAGGAACTGGATCACCACTGCAGGCTCCCTGAGATGCTGAAAAACTGTGAGTCTGCTTGCTTTCTCAATGGAGAGGCTCATGGTCTGGGGCAAGTTCTCAGCCCTGGTCACCAGCTGCCTGGAAATAGACTTGGTGCTGTTGAGGGGGGCGGGGGCACGGTGGGAGTAAGACTGGTCTTTAGGAATGGGAGAGGGGTGAGACTGGTGACTGCCTGCTTTTTTCTCACTTCTTTGGTGACCTATATAACTCAGCAGAGGCAGCCATAATCCCCCTGGGAATATAACTCCATAGGACTGGGAACCACTCCCCCATCCCCCACAGCAGCCACAGCAAGCCCTCCTCAAGGAGAGGCTGAGCTCAGACACACCTATCCCTGCCCCTACCTGGTAGTCTTTCTCTACCCTCCCTGGTAGCCAAAGACAAAGGTCATAATCTCTTGGGAGGTCTATGGCCTTGCCTACCACCTGAGAATCTTAAATACTAAACCAGGTGTCCCTAGGGCAAGCTTGCATCCTCCCTATAGGACCACAGCTGATGTGCTCTTGAAAGTGCCATCTCCTGGCTGGAGGCCAACCAACACAAAACCAACGCACTAAACAAAAACACAACCAAGGACCCTCACAGAGTCCACTTCACTTCCCTGCTGCCTCCACTGAAGCAGGTGCTGGTATCCACGGCTACAAGATCTGAAGATGGATCACATTACGGGATTCTTTGCAGACACCCCCCAGTACCAGCCCAGAGTCCAGTAGCGCCACTGGGTGGCTAGACCCAGAAGAGCAAAAATAATTACTACAGTTCAGCTCTTAGGAAGCCCCATTCCTAGGGGAAGGGGAAGGGGGTGAACACCACATCAAGGGAGCACCCTGTGGGACGAAAGAATCTGAACAGCAGCCCTTGAATCCCAGATCTTCCCTCTGACATAGTCTACCCAAATGAGAAGGAACCAGAAAAACAATTCTGGTAATATGACAAACACGGTTCTTTAACACCTCCAAAAGATCATCCTAGCTCAACAGCAGTGGATCCAAACCAAGATGAAATTTCTGAATTGCCAGAAAAAGAATTCAGAAGGTCAATTATTAAGCTAATCCAGGGGGCACCAGAGAAAGGTGAAGTCCAACTTGAAAAAATGAAAAACATGATACAGGATATGAAAGGAAAATTCTGCAGTGAAATAGAGAGCATAAATGAAAAACAATCACAACTTCTGGAAATCAAGGACATAGTTAGAGAAATACAAAATGCACAGGAAAGTCTCAATAATAGAATTGAACAAGCAGAAGAAAGAACTTCAGACCTTAAGACAAGGCTTTTGAATTAACCTAATCCATCAAAAATAAAGAAAAAAATTTAAGAAATGAACAAAGCCTCCAAGAAGTTTGGGACTATGTTAAACATCTGAACCTAAGAATAATCAGTGTTCCTGAGGAAGAAGAGAAATCTAAAAGTTTGGAAAATATATTTGAAGGAATAATCAAAGAAAACCTTCCTGGCCTTGCTAGAGATCTAGACATCCAAATACAAGAAGCTCAAAGAACAACTGAGGAATTTCATCGCAAAAAGATCATTGTCTATACACATAGTCATCAGATCATCTAAAGTCTTTACTTTACTTTGGTAAAGGTACAAAGGAAAGAATATTAAGAGCTGTGAGGCAAAAGCATCAGGTAACCTAAAAAGGAAAACCTATCAGATTAACAGCAGGTTTCTCAGCAGAAACCCTACAAGCTAGAGAGGATTGGGGTCCTATTTTCAGCCTCCTTAAACAAAACAATTATCAGCCAAGAATTTCATATCCAGTGAAACTAAGCTTCATAATGAAGGACAAATACAGTCTCTTCCAGACAAATGCTGAGAGAATTCACCACTACCAAGCTAGCACTACTAGAACTGCTAAAAGGAACTCTAAATCTTGAAACAAATCCTCAAAATACATCAAAATAGAATCTCCGTAATGTATAAATCTCACAGGACCTATATAACAATGACACAATGAAAAAGAAAAACAAGGTATTCAGACAACAAATAGCATAATGAATAGAATAGTACCTCACATGTTAATACTATTAGGTTGCTGCAAAAGTAATTGCAGTTTTTGCCAAAATGGCAGAAACTGCAATTGCTTTTGAAGCAACCTAATAGACTGTAAACGGCCCAAATGCTCCATTTAAAAGATACAGAATGGCAGAATGGAAAAGAATTCACTAACCAACTTTCTGCTCTCTTCAGGAGATCACCTAACACAAGGACTCACATAAACTTAAGGTAAAGGAATGGAAAAATATATTCCATGCAAATGGACGCAAAAAGCAAGCAGGAGTAGCTACTCTTATATCAGACAAAACAAACTTTAAAGCTACAGCAGTTAAAAAAGACAAAGAGGGACATTATATAATGATAAAAGGACTAGTACAAGAGGAAAATATCACAATTCTAAACATATATGCACCTAACACTGGAGCTCCTAAATTTATAAAACAGTTACTACTAGACCTAAGAAATGAGATAGACAGCAACACAATAATAGTGGGGGACTTTAATTCTCCACTGACAGCACTAAACAGTTCATCAAAACAAAGTCAACAAAAAATAATGGACTTAACAGATATTTACAGAACATTTCACCCAACAACTGCAGAATATACATTCTATTCATTGGCACATGGAATATTCTCCAAGATAGACCATGTTATAGGCCACAAAACAAGTCTCAGCAAATTTAGGAAACTCGAAATTATATCAAGTACTCACTCAGACCATAGTGGAATAAAACTGGAAATCAACTCCAAAAGGAACCCTCAAAACCATGCAAATTCATGGAAATCAAATAACACACTCCTGAATGATCATTGGGTCAACAATGACATCAAGATGGAAATAAAAATTCTTTGAACTGAATGATAATAGTGACACAACCTACCAAAACCTCTGGGATACAGCAAAAGCGGTGCTAAGAGGAAAGTTTATAGCATTAAAGCCTACATCAAAAAGTCTGAAACAGCACAAATAGACAATCTAAATAAACAAAGCCAAATACTTGTAGCCAACTGATCTTTGACAATACAAACAAAAACATAAAGTGAGGAAAGGACTTAACAGATCAACAAATGATGATGGGGTAATTGGCAAGCCACATGTAGAAAAATGAAACTGGATTCTCATTTCTCACCTTATACAAAAATTAACTCAAGATGAATCAAATACTTAAATCTGAGACCTGAAACCATAAACATTTAGAAGGTAACATCAGAAAAGCCCTTCTAGACATTGGCTTAGGCAAAGACTTCATGACCAAGAACCCAAAAGCAAATGCAACAAAAACAAAGATAAATAGATGGGACTTAATTAAACTAAAAAGCTTCTGCACAGCAAAAGAAATAATCAGCAGGGTTAACAGACAACCCACAGTGTGGAAGAAAATCTTCACAATCTATTCATCTGAAAAAGGACTAATTTCCAGAATCTACAAAGAACTCAAACAAATTAGAAGAAAAAAACAAGCAATCCCATCAAAAATAGGCTAAACACTTGAGTAGACAATTCTCAAAAGAAGATACACAAATGTCCAACAAGCATATTGATATGGTTTGGCTGTGTCCCCACCCAAACCTCATCTTGAATTGTAGCTCCCATAATCCCCATGTGTCATGGGAGGGATCTGTGGGAGGTAATTGAATCATGGGAGCAGGTTTTTCTTATGATGGTGAATAAGTCTCATGAGATCTGATAGATTTATAAAGGGCAGTTCCCCTGCACACGCTCTCTTGCCTGCTGCCATGTAAGATGTGCCTTTGCTCTTCCTTCGCCTTCCATCATGATTGTGAGGCCTCCCCAGCCATGTGGAACTGTGAGTCCATTAAAACTTTTTCTTTATTAATTACTCAGTCTTGGGTATTTCTTCATAGCAGTATGAAAATGGATCAATATACATATGGAAAAATGTTCAATAGCACTAATTATCAGGGAAATGCAAATCAAAGCCACAATGTGATACCACTTTACTCCTGCAAGAATGGTCATAATCAAAAAATCAAAAAATAATAGATGTTGGGTGAAAAGGGAATACTTTTACACTGTGGGTGGGAATGTAAACTAGTACAACCACTATGGAAAACAGTGTGGAGATTCCTTAATGAGCAAAAAGTAGATCTACCATTTGATCCAGCAATCCCACTACTAGGTATCTACCCAGAGGAAAAGAAGTCATTATATGAAAAAGATACTTACGCCACACTTGTTTATAGCAGCACAATTCGCAATTGCAAAAATATGGAACCAGTCGAAATGCCCATCAATCAATGCGTGGATAAAGAAAGTGTGGTGTATATATACTATGGAATACTACTCAGCCATAAAAAGGAATGAAATAATGGCATTTGCAGCAACATGGATGGAATTGGAGATGATTATTCTAAGTGAAGTAACTCAAAAATGGAAAACAAAATATCGTATGTTCTGACCAATATGTGGTAGCTAAGATATGAGGATGCAAAGGCATAAGAATGATACATTGGACTTTGAGGACTCAGGGGAAAGGGAAGGAGATGGCGAGGGATAAAAGACTACACGTTGGGTACAGGGTACACTGGTTGGGCGATGGGTGCACCAAAATCTCAGAAATCACCACTAAAGAACTTATTTATGTAACCAAACACCACCTATTCCCTACAAACCTATTAAAATAAAAAATACATTTCTAACAATGTTTTCATTACCAATGTCATTTCTGTGGCAAGTGAACTCAGTTTCTCCACAGTAGATCAAACTTTAAACATTCTTTACTTGTGGGATGTTAGTCCTTCGATGTTTATGTGAGCAAACTAATTAGGCAATGGATTTTTCATTCTTTCTTTGTTGGTTATTTTTTATCCATTAATAGCTCAGGAGGAATCTTGCTCAGGGTCAACTGAATTACATTTGCTGTGTGGTGGTTAAACCCTCAGACTGTGGGATATGAGGATCCTGCTTCCATCACTTAGCTGTGTTAAATTTGGGGCACAATTACTTAAACTTTCTAATTCTTCCTCTTCTTTACAGAGGAGGTAAAAATAGAAATGACTTCATGTTTATTGTGAGGAATTAAAATGGACTTTTTACAGCACCTGACACATAGTAAATGCTCAATCAAAATAAATGCAATCTACTCTATGGGCTGAATGCTAGACACCCTGGTATAAAGGAATAAATCATTTATTAATTACAAGATTTGCCTCAAACTAGTCTAAGGCTGAACTGGAACTAAGATCTTCTGGATAGTTTTCTGTTTTATTTCAGATTTCAGCATGTAGAGTGGCTGCCCTATCTGTTCCTCCTCCCCAGTCTCTACCTGGTCTTGATTTTGAATTTCCTCAACTGCTTGTATGCATAAAAGTCTCAGGATCAGCTGTTACAGTCTAAGTGCACCCCCGAGTCACTGTCCTCCAGGTGGGAAAAGTTCCAAATCCTCAGGGCCTCTGGGTAAAGCTAGAGTGGCTTTGAGGATGATCTTAGACCTAGAGTGTATATGCAACAGGAGGAGATTTTTGCTTTCCATTGGTGGTATCCATCAAATTTTACTTTTTGGCCAGACATGATGGGATTTTTCACAGCTTCAAAATCAGACAGAAACTGTGCCTAAGATGGAATTTATAACCTGGATATAAAATGAAATGGATATCAAAGGGGGACAAGTGCCCCTTAAAATAAAATCAGAGACTAGGGAGCAATGGTCTTAGAAGTGATGCCTCTGAGAGGGATTCATAATAGAATCTAACTCAGAGTTAAATGAGCAGTTTGTACAGTAAAATATCGTGTTCTGGCTACATGGATTGTCATATTAATTTATAAATTAAAAACAAGACTCCATGTTGAAGGCACACACTGACATGTTGAAGGAGAATTTCTACCACTTTGGAAAAGAATTGTGTTTTTTTTTTTTTAAAAAAAGCCCTCCACGAAAATTTTGACTTGCCTACATTCTTGCTGTGTCTTCATTCTCTTTTCTGCACTTCTCCCCACCTCTCCACCTTCCTTTGCTTTGGTGATTTCTACCTGGCTCCACTGTGCAACAAGGTGAAGAATGAGGGGAGACATGAGTGAATGTGGTGTAGCCTACACACTGATTTATCTCTGTCCAAATCTTTCCTTGTTCACTTTAAGACACAAAACCAAACATTTCCTTCCCAGTCTCCCAAGGATTGGGTGGGCCTGATCTAATAAAGGTCATTAGAAGCAGAGAACCTTTCCCAGCTGTAGTAAGAGATGTGACAATAGAGCAGAGTCAGAGAGCGAGAGAAAGCAGATGTTGCTGGCTTTGGAGGTGGAGAAAGAGGCTGTGAGCCAGGGTATGTAAATAGCCTCTAGAAACTGGAAAAGGCAAGGCAACACATTCTCCCCTGATGACACTAGAAGGAAGACAGCCCTTCCAACACCTTGATTTTAGCCCAGTGAGATCCATGTCAGACTTTTGACCTACTATATTAGGGTTCTCCAAAGAAACAGAACCAATAGGATATATATAGAGAGATATATAAGAGGAGATTTATTATGGGAATTGGCTCATATGATTATGGTGGCTGAGGAGTCCCACAACCTGCCATCTGCAAGCTGGAGACCCAGGAAAGCCAGTGGTGTAATTCAGTCTGAGGCAGAAGGCCTGAGAATTTGAGGGAGGGCTGGTATAAATCCCTGAGTCTGAAGACCTGAGACCCAGGAGCTCCAATGTCCAAGGGCAGGAGAAGATTGATGTCTCAGCTCAAAGGCAGAGTGAGAGAATTCACCTTTCTGCCTTTTTTGTTTTATGTGAGCTCTCAGTGAATTGGCTTATGTCCACCACATGGGTGAGTGTGAATCTTCGTTACCCAGTCCTCTGATTCCAGTGCCAATCTCTTCCAGAAACACCCTCACAGACACTCCCAGAAATAATGTCTCACCAACTACCTGGGGATCCCTTAGCCCAGTCAAGTTGACACATAAAATTAACCATCACCCTTACAGAATTGTAGGATAATACATTTATGTTGTTTTAAGCCACTAAAGTTTTGGTAATTTGTTACAGCAGCAATAAAAAACCAATATACCTTCCCATTCTTTTCCTTTCACCTTCATTCTCCCCACACCATTGTAAGTAGATCCTTCATTAACAGCCCTTTGTTGAAATCATTTAAAGTGAAACCTGTTCTCTGTCCTTACAAATGCATAGTCTCATTTTATTCTTCCTTCCTTCCTTCTGCCATTTATTCTCTATGCCCATACTCATTCTTCTTTTCAGTTAGGCACCCTTTCAAATGTTTAATACATGTCCTTGTATATGTAACCCACCCAAAAGATACATGTGAATGTACACCTTTTAAACTTAAATAAACTACCTTCTATAATAAGTCTAATTTTTTCATAGGTTTTAGTTTTTATTCAACGCTACATCTTTAAGAATGATCAGTATCTCTGTATATGAGCTGGTTCCTTACATCTGATTGCTGTATCCTTGAATCCTGAGATCTAGGCATGAAAAGATCCAAGTGAACCA
This sequence comes from Pan paniscus, assembly GCF_029289425.2. Taxonomy (NCBI): domain Eukaryota; kingdom Metazoa; phylum Chordata; class Mammalia; order Primates; family Hominidae; genus Pan; species Pan paniscus. The sequence continues at coordinate 43,914,144 of NC_073272.2, forward strand.
AGGCCCTGGGGCCTGAAGGATCCTGAGAAGAGAGCAAAGTTCCCACCTCAGAAGATGGGGTGAAGGCAGACAGCAGGGAAGTTGGGAGTGGAATGAGATAGAAGGTGAAGAGATGTGACTGGAGAGATGCCCTTAGTAACCAAAAATTTATGAAATGAGTGTGAAAAAGTGAGTTCATTCATAACAAGTAGCTTACAAGCATTTTCATTTGATCCAGCCTCCCTAAATTTCTCTGCTTTTTCTTGGCTTACCTTGGATATTTATCTCTGATCCTAGAAAGCAAAGCAAAACAAAGCAAAGCCCAGTCTGTCTCAGCCTGGTCTTAAATCTTGCTGCTAACCAAGACCTTATTTACTATTCTGACACCTAAATATTTATCTCCTTTGTGTGAACTTACAGTCTCCTGAATTTGGAGCTAAATGTAGATTTAACTCATGCAAATGACTTCTTGTGTGACCCATGAGAGTGTTTCTTTCCAGATAAATATATATGTATTTTTTCTTAGTGAAAATAGTTTTTTCTTGCTTTTATTCCAGATTATAAAGCAATTCGTGTTTATTATACAAAAACATTATTACAATACAGACAAGTAATATCATACAGGAAAGAATGAAGATATAAATATTACTTATTCTATCATCTGATTTTAACATTTTGCATGTATATTATTATTTCAGCCTTTCTTAATAATATTAAACCAATAAATATTTATTATGCAATTTAATGGGCTAAGTGCTGGAATATAATAAAAAGTGAAAATAGACACAATTTCTGCCCTTTGGCCCTTGTAATTTAGCGAGGGAGAATTACATTTAATTATATGATTATTTAATGTCTGCAATAGTTACAATGCTTTTGCTGGTATATCAGCCAGCTATTGACACAGCAATGCTCCATAGTAAATTACCCCAACACCCAGTGGCATGTAACAATAAACACTTTTTCCCATGCTCATAGGTCTGCAGGTCAGTTTGGGAAACTCTGCTTTAGGTTGTAGGTCTGTGAATTGGCAGAGGTGGCTCTGTTTTAGGGTGCGAGTTAAATTTTGGTCCTCTTTATATGTGTTCATTCTGGTACCCAGACTGGTGGGAAAACAGCTACCTAGAGCATGATCTTCTCATTTAGAGAGAACAAGAAAGCAAACCAAATCATGCAAGTACATGTTGAGGTTTTTCTCTCATTATGTTTGCTAACATACCATTGGCCACAACAAGACACATAACCAAGCCAAAAGCCAAGGGACAGAGAAGAACATTCTTACCACCATGAGGATGTGGCAAGGGTATGGCTATCTATTACAGAGGCATGAAGAATTGGAATAAGGAATTCAACTAATCATAGTATGTACAACCAGAAGTGTTATTTATCAACTGTTTTCTCCTCATGGTCATAAAATGTCTGAAACATTACTAGGCATCATATCATCTTATGATATTATCTAAAAGGGAAGAGTTGTGTCCTATCCTTTCCTTCTTAGAAGGCCGATTCCCCATCTCCTTGTTATTTGACTTCTCATTAGCAAGAGTTGCTTCACATGCCCATTCCTTATCCAATCACTGATAGGAGAATAGAACTGACATGATTGGCCTACACTAGAAAACATTCATTCCCCGGGGCTGGAGAATGGCTGCTGACACAAGATTGTAGAAGGTCCAGAATATACCTTTCAGGGCCTTGCAGATCAAGTTAAAGTTTTTATTCTTCATCCTGAGTGCAATGGAAAACCACTAAAGAGTTTTAAGAAAGAAAGTGATATAATCAGAATTGAGTTTAAAGGAAGGTCACACTATCTACAGTGTGGAGACAAATTGAGGAGTTGCAAGAATGGATAGAGAGGGATGAGTTGAGAATTTATTGTGTAGTTCAGTTGAGAGAAGATAATAGCTTAGCTGGAATGTTAGTGGTAGATATGAAACAGATGTGATTAAATTTGAGAAATATTTAGGAGGTAAAGTTGATAGTATTTAGTGATGAATTAGGTTCGGGGATGGTGATGAGCGAAGGTATCAAGGACTATTTTTAGATTTTAGGACTACATAGCTGAACCAATGTTGGTACTATTCATTGTGACAGGGAATAGAGGAAGAGGTTCAGATTTGAGCAGGAGGACCTCAAATACAAATGTTGAGCTTGATATGCCTCTGAAATGTTTACAGAGAGATATTGGATTTATGTGTCTGAGATAATATGTATGTATCTGCACAAAAATGGAAATTGATGCCAAATATGTTAATAAGGGAGAAAATAAAATGGAAAGAGTGAATGGTCTAGGAATAAGCTTTGAGGAATACCAGCATTTAGTGGGTTAATAGGAGAGGACGAGCCTATGATATGGTGAAGGAAGCTGAGAAAGACCAATCATTGAGGTAAAAGAAAAACTCAAATGTAGAAAGAAGACCTGAAGCCAAGAGAACAGAGTGTTTCATTAAAAAGAGAGTGGTAATGTGAACTGCAGTTAGATTGGTTAGTAACATTGAGATCATAGCTCATAAGTAAATCAGCAAGTACTGTTTTGGTGAACTAATGGGTGCAAAAGATGAGAAAATGGAGTTGTTGGGTAGAGGAAACTTTTTTAAGAGCTTGGCTTTGAAGGGGACAGAATATGAAGTGGGAAGTATAACTAAGGGAGCATTGGGAAGAATGGGCTTGATGCTGATGAGAAGTATCCAATTGAGAAGAAGCTTTATACACAAAAGAGAGATGGTATAAGAAAGACTAAGACTCCTGAGAAAACAGAGGGTAACAGAATCTATACATGTATCTTTATGTATTTATGTAGTTAAATATCTCATCCTTATACAACAGCATCCCAAAGAGAAAATCTAGTGGACAGGTGTGAGTGACTAAAATGCCTTCTATATCCACTGCTCTCTTTTTATTTGGGTGAAATCTTTTTTTTTTTGGAGACAGGGTCTTACTCTGTTGCTCAGGCTGGAGTGCAGTGGTGTGATCACGGCTCACTGCAGTCTCAACCTCCCAGGCTAGGGTGATCCTCCCACCTCAGCCTCCTGAGTAGCTGGGACTACAGGCATGTACCACCATGCCCGACTAATTTTTTAAATTTTTGTAGATATGGGATTTTCATGTTGCCCAGGCTGGTCTCCAACTCATGCACTCAAGTGATCTGCCTGCCTTGGCCTCCCAAAATGCTGGGACTATGGATGTGAGCCACCACACCTAGCCAGGATGAAATTTTAACCCAAGGCCATCAACAAACTTCTATATCTCATTAGCCAGAACTGGGTCACATGCTTACCCCTGGGTCAATTACTAGCAATGGGAAATGAAATGTCCATGATTGACTTACAGTCACCCCTCATTTTTCATGCTTGGGCCTGGGTACATTGCCACCAAAAAACACTGAGGCAAGGAGGACTGTGAAATAAGTTTTGGACTGGTGGCTCCAAGACTGTCTACCACCAAGAATGTTTGCCTCAGTAGCTATTTTGATTGGCTCTTGTATGTTTGTGTAATTATAAAATTAATTGATAATATAAAAATTCACATAATATTAAAAGATATAATAAAAAGTGAACATAAAATAGTGCATAATTCCACTAACCCCAAAATAAGCAATTGTGATTAACATTTTGGTATAGAGCCTTTCAGAACTTTTATATGCTTCAAAATGATTTTTCTTGTCTTTCTCAAAATCGGGAGCATACTGTGTGTGTGTGTGTGTGTGACATATTCTACTTTTTTCACATGAAACATATTTTCTGAAATGAAACACTAAAATATAAACTAGATCCTGGTAAATTGTGTGTTTCTGTTGTGTTTATGGTTGTTCCATACATGGTTCTAGGGGTATATGAGCATGCATGCCTGTTTCTTTATTCCCTGAACAATGTTAGGTATATTAATTTTAAAAATCTTTGATAATCTTATAAAGTAAAAGTAATAAATCAATCTAATTAACTTTTTTGTTTAGGTTTAAAAAGCTTTCCATGGATACATTTGCCATTTTAACTTTTTATTCTTTCATTTTGCTTACATTTCTTATTGATTTGTGAGAATCTCTTTATGTATTAAGGACATGAATTCTTTCACATATGTTTCAGGTGTTTTAATTTTTTTAGTTCCTGTTTTCTCTTTTAACCTTGTTAATAATCTTTGGGGTTTGTGCAACTTTCAAATTTTTAGATAAATTCATCAAATCTTTTTCTTATGGTTTCTGAGGCAGTACAATGTAGTATTTAACATCCAGGTTTTTGGAGTCAGAAATAATAGGGCTTGAATCCTGGCTCTTTCCATGATTCTATTGCAATGATCTTTGAGAAAATGACTCAACTTTTCAGACACTTGTTTCACCATCTATAAAATGGAGACAAAAACGCCTCCTTCAAAGGACTGTTATGCAAATTATATACAAATCATGAATGAAAAGAGTTCAATGACTGGTGCATTAATGCTCAATAATTTTAGATATTGTTATAAGAATAAATATTAATATGATTATAAAAGATCTTTATATTAAAATTTTATAAAATATGCAGGTATTTCTTGTCTTTAAATGTAAATATGAAAATATAAATCTTAATTTAAAACAGAATGCTAATACCAAAACAGTTTCACATGGATTAAAATTTGAATTTGAATAACATAAATTCAAAGACTTTATTATTGGAGATTCTGAAGTCTTAAACAAATACAGTCCACTAATTTTTTTTTAAAGTACAGTCTCTGTTTAATGGTTAAAAGTTATTTTATGAAGTTATTTATCCTTTATTCAACCATTCTAGCTTTTTAAATTTTCAGTGAATCAAATGAATTATCAACTATGGAAGAAATTATATAGATATTTTTCATATTCATGCTTGGTTTGTAAGTGTTATTTGAAAGTCAGAGAATTTTAAAGATTTCATGAAACCATTAAGTAAAGAAACCATAGCTTCCTTTTCAGCGTTTTATCCCCCCATTTTAGTTAATATCCAGAAGGGATGGCCATATTTGGGTAGATGACCACAAACAGATTACTTATGTAGTCTTGGATTTTCTGTACATTTCATGGGTGATGAAGAGTTCAATATATACGTGTGTGTGTGTGTGTATATATATGTGTCTCTCTCTATAAATGTATATATGAAGTGCTGACTTGTGATGATAACAAGAATTATTGCTTTGAGAATACCAAATGCGTAATGATTCCTTCCACTAGAAGAAGTGGTGCTTCATAAGAACCCAGACAGGATGGGAGGGTTCCAGAATACTGTGCTCCTCTTGTTAGACAGGCAGTGTGGTGTAGAGCTTAGAACAGGACTTTGCAGACTTACCGCCTGGATTTGAATTCCACTTGTGTTACTTAGTAGCTCTGAGGCTGTAGGCAAATTATCTAACTTTTCTGTACCTCAATTTCTTTGTTTGTACAATGGGGATAACAGTAGTGCCTACCTTGAAAGGGTATTGTGACAATTCAGTAACTTAATGGCTTTAAAGCACTTAGAACAGTATCTGATATAATTAACAGTCAATAAATATTATTGTGATGATCTTGTACTCCTCTACCCAACTTCTATCATAGCACTGTGACATTTATAGTTAAACTATAGTGTTCAGTACAATTATAGAAATATCTTGAATTTGTTGGTTGTCCTTATGGAGAGAAAACCCCTGGATCTCTTGAGGTTTCATGTTCCAATCTGAGTAGAAAACCCAGGACAGACATAGAAGGTAAGGAAAGTGAAAAGCATTTGACAGTGCATCAAGAAACCAATAATAGCACCTCCCCTTTTAGTGATGAAAGGCAATTTTTATATACTATACTAAATAAAATGTATTGCAAGCATTCATTAGATAGCATCAAAATCCCTTCATTATATCCACTGGCTATTGTGTTATTCAGGTATCTGTTGGCATATTGCTTGGTATAACTGAATAATGAGGCTTTCATTCAATTTGCAGATCTGCAGTACAGTGTATTTAGGAATTAGCTCAATGTTTCATCTGTGTCTGTTATGAAAAGGACAGATAATAGAAAGATTGCCATGCTGTCTGGTAGCAAAACCATCTCATGGGATTGCTAAATGAGGTGCAAGCTCATCTGGAAATCCAAGCAATCTTCCTTTCCTTTCTTACCTTTTCCCCTTTACATGAGAATTCCTTCCATTTCATTTGTGCCAGCTTTGATAGAGAGGTGTAGGAAATTATGATTAAATGTGGCATTGCAATTTTTACCCTGAATTTTGGTTGTTCAGAATTAAACAGCAGCCCTTTAAGCCGAAAAGTATCTACAGAGCCAGCCCTGACATCAAGCACTGACATTGTTTCTGTATTGAAGATGCTGTCTTTGTAACACAGTGTGGTTGAGATCTAAAAGATGAAACAGAATGCTTTCTAATAACCTCGATACTGAAGTAAGAGAGAAAAATTCAACAGCACAGTCTTCCTTTCTTAAGGAGGCTGCCAATTTCTTGGACTTGAAAAATAATCCTTGGATTTAATGAAGTTCAATGTCTTTAGTTCAACTCATTATGCCTCAGGTAGCATTCCATTTTTAAGACGCTAGTTACACAGTGCATTTATAACCAGATTTAAAATAATAACCTCTTAGATTCATACAGGCCAACCCACTGTCCATTAGTATACACTACTTGAGGGAATGTAGCCTTATTGGCAAAGTCAACATCAAATGTCTTATACATGTAATTATCGGCTGAGTGGCACCAAAGTACACTTTAATTCAAAATCATTGCAATCTCTGACTTTATTTTTACTCAGATGTGAAGGGAAAGATGTGGGCTTCTCTCTGTTTTGGCTACTCCTTCAAGCAGCTCCTTCAGCATCTGGCCTTTTCCTGAATAGAGAATGAATCCTGTCCCAAGATGGATTTGAAGATAAAATGGACCAATCTATGTGTGAGTCCATAGTTTTCTGCCACATATATAGTACCTCCTCTTATATTCCTTTTTATTGTGATTAAAATATGCATAACATAAAATTTACCATTTTAGCCATTTCAATGTGTATAACTCAGTGGCTTAAGTACATTCACATTATTGTGCGACCATCACTGCCATTCATCTCCAGAACATTTCCTTCTTCCCAAAAAGAGACTTTGTACTAATTAAATAATAATTCCTCGTTTCCTCCTCCCTCAGCCCATGGTAACCTCTAACCTACTTTCTATCTCTTTGAATCTGCCTGTTCTAGGTACCTCATATAAGTAGAATCATACAATATTTGTCTTTTTGTGTTTGTGTTTTCTAGTTGCATTGGCATGTAATATATTTTTCCGGAAACACTGGCCACTGGAGACTTGACTTGTGATTGATTTGAGTGATTGACAGTATTGTATTGAAACACTTAGTCATATATGTTGATAAAAATAGGTACTATTTGTAACCAGAATATAGGGGTAGAGTTTGAGTTTTTCATGAATAAATTTTCCTTTGGATTTTTAGTTGGAAATTTTGATTAGTTCCCTTTCACTAAAGTACAAGGCTATATTTTAGTTCTAATGTTAAAACTAATCACCACATCATTGTGTAAAAGAGAGTTGAAAAGAAGCATAATTTCCCTTGGGAGCTAGAGATCCTATCCCTGAAAGTTTTGCTTTATCCAGAGTTCCACTGAAAACGTCAGGTTGTCTGATACTGTGTCTGTAGAGATTACTTGTCTGTGTGTTAAGGGGTGAAGTAAATCCAACATTAGTATCCAGTTTTCTTGAGACAAGGGAGAGAAAAGAAAGTGACATCATCTTTTGGTGACATCATGCAAAAGTCAATCTTCATTTTGAATTAGCTCTTGAAAAAGCTTGCCTTAGGTTAAAAGCCTTAGGAAAAACTATGAGTAACACTATAAAAAGCGGATTGAGAAATTCAGAACCAGAATATGATCTTGCTCAATGTGCAAATGTGGTTTGTTTAGAGGATGCTTTTAGGAAGTGTATACATGCCTGTGTGCACACACACATATGCACACTCACACATTGCACTGAAATGCAATATTGCAGCTTCTGACATTTGATACTTCAATTTTGCTGGAATTTCCAAGGGCATAGTTTGGAATAAATAATAATCATTTACTGCATTAATCTTGCATTCTCAAAAAATGCCCTTTTGTTTCCTCAGGACAAGAGTGTCAACTCAAATTTACTCAAACCAATTTCTCTTCCTGAAAATCCTGGTGGGCTGAACTAATATTTCATTAAAAAATGTGCCAACTAAAATAAACCTGTTTTCACTGAGGGTGTTATCATTGAATGATGACCTTCTGCAGACTGGAGCTGGCCTGCAGGCTCAATGTTTGGCATTTATACTCTAGTATATTTCAGGTTTACTTATACTAATAATCAAGGTAACACTAGCTTATGGGCTCTTCAGCATGGAAGGGATTTTGAGAACCCATTTGTTGATCTAGAAATGAATCCTTTTCACTTCAATTGGATTTTTTTTTTACATATGTGAGACAGATGACAATATGTATCCTGTTGGACAATGCTTGTGGAAAAATAGCAAGAGGAAATAAGTTTTAAGTGGAAGAATTTAAGTTGGATACAAAGAAGTAGTTGCTGAAAGAACAAGCAAAACACATTAGAAATAGCTATCAATGTTGGCTTGGTAAATCTCTCTTTCCCTCTCTCATTTTGTGGGTGCATATTTGTGGGTGCAATTTGTTAATGCATATACACAATCATAATTTTTTCTTTTTCTTTTTCTTCTTATTTCAACTAGCTCAGTTCTTGCTGTTATAGACTAAAAAGTACTCACCATGGTGAGTAGTGGCCTAACCTGAGTGATTATAACTTGGTCCAACAATTGGGATTGGCCTTCAGCCTTGTTAGACATAGTTCTAAAGCAAGGCTGTTTATTTAAAGTAAGCAAATCACGAGATACAGATTTACAAATGAAATGCAAGTGTGTTACGTTCCAGGGGGAAATATTCCTCCCTGGTAAGCAGAATGATCCTATCCTCCACTCAAGGTACCTACCCCCTGGAATCAAAACCAAATGCAATAGGAAATGTTGGTTGTCATCCTGGCATTCATTCCCTCTTTTTCCATTCCTAACTAAATTGTGATTTTGTGTAGGTGTCATCTACTCCCACACATAACCCACATGCCTCAGGGGAAGCTGGTCGACCCCAGACCTTGAAGCCCCAATTAGTCTAATCTAGTCATGTAAGCCAGTCTGTTAAGCAGATAGTCTGGCCCAAATCAACTTGGTCTAATGAAAAACAAAAATAACTTCTCTGAGAGTTTTTGGAAATGCAACTTTCTTCTTGATAAGCACAGCTACAGGAAGTCAGTCTCTCACTGGGTATAAATGAGTAACCATTAGCACTAGTTGCTATAAGGGGGTATTCTATAGCCATGAGGGGAATCAGCCTCAGGATGAAGCTGACAGTGTTGGTGTTAGAATGAAGAAATGGAAGTAACCTGTGTCCTTGATGATTTTCTTGCTCAACTAACCCTGAAGTCTATCCTATAGGATGAAGCACTATGAGGAGATATAGCAGGCAAGCAGAGGTCTGAGATCAGTTAACTTTAGTTTTGGCCAACAATACGTTTTATTATTATTGAAGAGAGGTTGAGACCGGTTTTCAATTTTATACAGCTCAAAGAACTGAGTTTTTTGAGAACTCAGCTCAAAGCTTGAGTTTTCTATCATTGTCATGCCAGAGTGAAACATTTGTCGTTCTCTAATTAAATAATGTACCTGCCACAACTGGAACATTAAAGGATCTGGTAGAAAAATTTCAGGCTATTGACTACTTCTTACATATTCCAGTAAAGTCTTACAAAAATGAGATAAGCTTCAATGTTCATCTCAGATGTTGCCATTGGAATACAGTGGGGTTTCTTTCAGAGAGAACTGTGGGATGCCAGATTGGTTGTCTCTCTTGAACTCCCTTTACTACTAGAATAGTAAACCCTGCTACCATGTCCAGGAAGAAATATATCATATATCCATAGACTGATGATCATTGGTGGTATTTTTCATTCTTTTTTCTGTTTTGTTTTTTGAAACAGAGTCTCACTCTGTCGCCCAGGCTGGAGTGCAGTGGTGCGATCTCTGCTTACTGCAACCTCCACCTCCCGGATTCAAGCTATTCTTGTGCCTCAGCCTCCTGAGTAGCCACGGCTTTTTTTTTTTTTTTTTTTAAGTAGAGATGGGGTTTCACCGTGTTGGCCAGGCTGGTCTTGAACTCCTGACCTCAAGTGATCCACCCACCTCGGCCTCCCAAATTGCTGGGAATCCAGGCATGAGCCACCATGCCTGGCCATTTTTAAAATTATTATTTTCTAAAAGGAAGGTTTTATTAGAGCTTCTGTGCTTTATCAGCCATTGTGCGTTACATGTGCTCAAGATGTATCATTTAATTTATAGCCATCTATTGCTTGATCACTAGGAACTATATCTTGATCTGATAGAGAGGACTCAGTGTCAACCAGGGATGGGCTTGCAGCTAAGTATAGCAGCTGGGAAGACATTGGGTTGCTTCCTTTTAGGAGTGGCCAGAAAAGGAAGAGGCTTTCTATGTTTTATGTTTCTATGAAGTTTTCAATAAACTTTTACCAATATACTCCTTTTATCTCCTTGGCCAAAATTTGGTCACAAGTCAATTCCTAGACCAGTCATTGGCAAGGAAAATATGGGATTACCCTTAAATCAATCATTCTTGTCTAGAGTTAAAGCTAGCTTGCCAACTTCCTCTAAATCTGCTCATTGGAAGAGAGATAGAATGGATGTTGGAGAGTCAGCCACAGCATGTACTTCATGGATTTAGTAATCAGAGAGTTGTTTCATAAGCATAGAATAAGGTGGAGGGCTGAGACTCCGCATATGACAATAAGGAGAAACTGTACTTTTTTTCCCAGTTCTTAGGGGCAGTCACACTTGCTACCATGTACTACCATCCATGGGATGGTAGATCCTTAAGACCTAGAGGTCTAATGTTAACTTTCTCACACTTTTGTCTTTGATTAGGCCTCTCTAGCACATAACATAGTGAGACTATGATTATATGATATCAGAGATTCTTAAACTGGCTATGTTGAATAAAAGATTTTCAAGAAATTGATGAGTCTTAGGAGCAAAAGCATTGTATGTTTCTGATAATTTTTGAAATATGTGGCTTACATCAAATATGACTCCCAATGATTTTTTTCCCCTCCCTGTATATGCAGGCTACTCTTCACATGAAGACTTTGCCCCTCCCTGCCCCTTGAGTCAAAGCCAGCCTTGTGACTTACATGGATCAATATAATGTGATAGAAGTGATGTTTTGGGATTTCCAAATGCGGGCCTTGAGAGAACTAGCAGCTTTGCCTTCTTTTGTCTGGAAGTCAGCTACCATATAAGAAGTATGACTGCTCTGAGATCACCATATCTTGAGAAACTCAGCCTAGCCATTTGGCGAGGTCACATGGAGGAGCACTGAGGTGCCATCCATGTGAGTGAAGCCATGCTGGGCTTTCCAGCCTAGCCATTAGCTGAATGTGAATAAATGCAGCCTGAATTCCTGACCCATAAAATCATGATAAAGCATAGAGCATTGTCTTAAGCCACTAAGTTTTAGGGTAGTTTATTATACAGCAATAGATGACTGAAACAGTTAAACATATGTCTTTACTGCAGAACATTTTGAAGCTTTTAATATGCACATAATCTTTAAGTATATCCAAAGCATGAAAGGGTGATTGGCAATTGGGAACCCTCTTCTCTTGTTACAAGTATAAGTGTATGTTCTGCAGGTCAGAATATGAGAAACCACTCCAGAGTGTAGTAGATGGAGGCTTGATGTTCCATGGCCAGCAGAACTGCCAAGGAAGGAGTTTCTGGGTGCTAGGCATACCAGTGGAGGTGACCAAAGTCTAGGTTATAGAAAATGTTCTCGCCAGGCAGGTGAAGCAGAGTGTATAGGAAGATTGAAAGATTGGGGCAAGTGTCATACGGGAGGAAGAGCAAGTAATCAGCCTCAGGGAGGTCTAGCACAGTGTCATTGCTCATGAGCAGAGCATGGCCTCAGGGATAAGGCACTACGAGAAGACATAGCAGGCAATCAGAGGTCTGAGATCAGAGATCTGGAAGCTTGCACACCCTAGTCACTGAGATGGAATTTAAGAACAGGATTCCAGCTGATAGGAATCCTGTTCAGAAAGGGGAGACATTGCTGAGAACGAGGCAAGATCCCAGACTTAGAGTCTTAGGGCACCAAGTAGGTTATAAAGGCAGGGTCTTACAGTGTTGCCCAGAGATGGCTAAAAAACTTAGTCCCATTGCTGCTGGAAGCCTTCAACTGTCAGCCCTTTTTGGGGATTGTCTCAGCTGAAGATAGCCATTTCCACTGAAGAGAGCTGCCTTGCGCAAAATAATATCTCCTACCTGAAGATGGTGCAATGCTGAGGTATAAATGTCTGACCCCTCACCCCAACTTGGGACAACTCTGAAGGCCTATCCCAGCTCCAGATCTGCCTGTGGGGTTTGAATGAGGCCTTCATCAGGACTGTATGTTAGTCTCCTCAGGCTGCCGTAACAAAATACCACAGACTAGGTGGCTTAAACAACAGAAATGTGTTTTCTTACAGTTTGAAGGTTAGAAGTCTAAGATTGAGGTAATGGCAGGTTTGGTTTCTGGTGAGGCCTGTCTTCCTGGCTTGAGTAGCCACTTTGTCATTGTGTGGCCACTCCTCTGTATTCTTGGGGAGAGAGGGAGAGTCTCTGGGGTCTGTTCCTCAACTTATAAGGACACCAATCCTGTCAGATTAAGGCCCCACCCTCATGACCTCATTTAACGTTAATTACTTCCTTATAGGTCCTATTTCCAAATATAGCCACATTGAGACTACGACTTCAACAGATGAATTTTGGGGTAGACAATTCAGTCCACAGCACACTGGACTCCTAACATTCCCACTCCTCTCTCTGCCCACTCCTGCTTCCTTGGCAGTTTTTCCACAGGTGTGGATCCTAAGAGCACTCCCTAATAGAATTCCTGCACACAAATCTGTGCTTCAGAGTCTCAGTCCCAGGGAATCCAACCTGTGCTGGATTTGAACTGTTCAAACTGAGGTACAGATTGAGGACTGGCTATGGGAAGTACAAGCTTTTCTAGGAAAGAGATCCCAGGCTCACTGTCTCTTTTATATTTGTCTTTTTATGTTCTGTACCTGACTTAGGGATTGGCAAATGGCAGGTGTTTAATGGTTAGTTGAAAGAACTAATGGATGAATGAATAAACAGGAACAATGCCTGTTTCCTACACTTGGGATACAAGTCCAGAACTAGCCTGGTTCCCTAGATCAAACCAGATTACTTAACTTCTTGAATCAGGACTTCCTAAATACACTGTGAAGCTATAGGATCAGATCCAGAGCCTGGGATGGGGCCGAGTCTGCAGATGGAGGTCAGCTAGATCCATTTTTGAGGACTGTAGCTCTGTGAAGACACAAAGGTCAGTAGCTCCCACAGAGTGCCTTGTAAGATTAACTTCCAATGCATTAGGATTTTAATATGGCCATTTGTTTAAATTAATGTCTTACAAAATGTCTGTCCTTGATACTATCCCACTTACACTAACATCTTAGGGTTCAAGGAGGCAGTTAGGCCCTAACACATTGTCAAGTATTTGTTTATTCTGTTGATCATTTAAAACAAATATTTATTGGGCATCTATAATACTCAGGCTCTATTCCAGGCACTGGTGATTCAAAATTAGTGTTCAACAAACTCCATAAACTTCTTTTTATCATGTTTTAAATCTTACTGGGAGTGTAGATGGAAGGAAGCCTCAAGGTCACAGCTGCAAGGTTTAATACACAAGCTTTGGGATTAGGATGAGTTTAAATCTTGGCTCGGCAATAAACCTGGGCAACTGCCTAACTTTTGTGAGCCTCGATTTCCTCATTTGTAAAATGGGAATAGTAACACTAACATTTACCTCATGAGGTTGTTGTAATGATTATATGAGATAAGCTTAGAAAAGTGTCTGATTTATACTTTGTGTCCCTTAGTAAATTCATAGAAAAATGGTAACCTCTTTCCCAACAGATTACCAATTTCCTTATCCCACGCATATAATCCAGTTATGAATGATAAGAGAAGATATGGTTGTGTGAGATGTGTAAAGAAACAACATGTACTGATAACTCTGGTAGGTTGGAGTATTGTTTCCAACTTTTTATTCACCCTGTAATAGAATGATATGTTCACTGACTTTGCTATATGACTTTGTGGTATCCCCCATATGAATAAGCAGAGTGTACTTCTCCACCTCATTGCTTTTAGGACTTGGCCATGTGATTTGTTTTGGTCAATGGAATGTTAGCATGTACGGGCATTGTAGTGGGTTGAATAATATCTCCCCAAAATTCATGTCTTCTTGGAACCTGTGAATGTGACCTTATTTGGAAATAGGATCTTTGCAGATGTAGTCAAGTTAAGATGAGGTCATACTAAATTAGGTGGGCCCTAAATCCAATGACTGGTGACTTACACACACACACACACACACACACACACACACACACACACACACACACACACAGACACGGTATAAGGCCATGTGATGATGGAGGTAGAGATTGGAGTGATGCAGTTACCAGCCAGGGAATGCCAAGGATTGCTGGGAGTCACCAGACACTAGGAAGAGGTAAGGAAAGATTTTTTTCCTCGAGCCTTCAGAGGGAACATGACCCTGCTGACACCTTAGTTTTGGATTTCTAGCCTCCAAAACTGTGAGAGAATGAATTTCTGTTGTTTTAAGACACCTGGTTCATGGTATCTTGTTATGGCAGCCATAGCAAACTAATACACACAAGTACGGAGAATTTAAATGAGCTTGTGTGTTTGACTTGGTCTCTTGCATTTCTGGCATTTGCCATGAGAAGAATATGCTCTGGGTACATGCTGGTTCCAGAATGAGGAGACTTGTGGAGTATATGTGATTCCAACCCACAGTTATGGGCAAAGTCCAGCAAATCTCAGATGATCTCAGCAGAACCACAGTCAGCCTGCAGGCTGTGAACAAGAAATAAATGCATGTGGCTATATTGCATTTTGGGCTTGCTTGTTGCACAGGATTAGTGTAGCAATAGCTGAGTAATATAGTGATGGATTGGGAGTGAGAGACGAAGGAGAAGAAGCAGTCTCTTAGAACTTTAAAAAGTTCCAGATCACCTTATTCATTGTCTTCAGGAATAGATGCAGCCCAAATGTATAGGGGGCAGTGGTGGGAGGGAGTAAGGTTTCATGCTAGAGAGTATTTTTCTTTTTTTCATGGGAAGATGGGAAGAAAATGAAACCTACTTTGGAGTCACTTATCTATCCAGTTTTCCAGATATCCATTTGGATGAACAGCAACAAAATGAAATACAGTGGAAGGAGAAGGGAAAACCAGGGAGGCCCCTAAGCTGTTTCTGTCTTGCCAAAGGAGCCAACAACCCAAACAAGAAGAGGTTGTCTTTAGAAATGACATATGGTTAGGTAGGTTTTGAAAAATTAAAAATAGCAAAGGGTTTCTAGTGTTCCTAGTTTATTATGGGATAAAAATGAGAAGCAATTTGCAAAGATGTGGGCAGTAGCAGAATGAATAGTGGAGGCTGATTAGGTACATTTGCCCAGGGCAACTCATTAAAAAGCACCCGAGTACAGTACTGAAACCCTTGTAATTTCCACTACCTCCCACCACTACCACTTTATCAGCTTCAGAGAGAAAGTCAGTTTATTATTCAAAAAGCCCACTCCTGAAATATGTTTGTTCCCAAAGCCCTTTTCTTTCTTGTAGAAACACACTGGAGTCATTCAATTGCTTTTGGATGGGGGTGAATGGCAATATCTCTCCTTAGCCTTAAGGCAGGAGGTTAAAGATTAACTTTGTGCCTCTATTTCTGTTACTTTTTTTACCTTTGTCTTCCTTCTAGTCAACAACATACCATTACAGATGAGGTAAGACACCATGTGCTCATTCTCTGTGTGCATTTAAAATGTGGATTCAGCAAGTTCGTCTCTTCTCTTTGTTTTGACAATGGGGAAGGGAAGGCTGCTTTGATCTTTGAAAATTATGGCTATAAATAATGCCTATTCAAGTATTGGCTCAACAGTGATTGCGTTTGAGTTGTTTTTAGAATCTTTCTAAAGCCCTCTTTTCTCCTTTGGATGTGTTAGTTGCTGATCAAATTTGAATTCCCACATCATATTTATGTATCTCAAGTATATTTGACAAACAGATGCTGTACTGTATCTCAGGTAAATATTTTATGTTTTGATTTTTTTCTTATCATAAAAGTAATGCATGCTTATCATAAAGTTGGACTGTATACCAAAAAAGTATAAATAAGCAAAAAACTGTAAAAAATCCATAAGCTTACCACTCAGAAATACTGATAGAATCTATATCTATATCTGTATATTTTTATAAATATATGTATATGCAAGTTTTATATATGTCTATACAGTTTCTTTATAAATTTGGTATCATACTGGTCATATGGTTTTGGAGTTCCTGTTTTTAGCATAAGCTATTATCCCATGTGCTAGATGGTACTCAATTTGGTGTGTCTGTTGTGTTTGTGGTAAGATTTATTCTTTTTCCGATTTACACTTTGCTTAGGGATATTTTGTAGCCCAGTTCTTTTACTCTGTCTTCATAGTGCATGGAAATGGAAATGTGCTCTCCCCTATGCACGAATGAGGATCTTTCATTTGCTACTCTTTCTGGAGAGAATGATAAATCCAGTTCTACAGTTTCAGATTTAACTCTAAGACTGATTTGTATGTGGCCATAAGTTTAAGTGCTAGGTAGTCAGGCTTCCAAACATGTATTAATCCCATGTCATGTGCAGAACACGATGCTAATTGTTTTAGTGTTTCTTGTGGATGTAGAAATACATCAGTCTTCAAGTGACCAGCAGCTCATGAAATAATTGGTGAGGGGAGAATGGGTTCCGATGGAGTCTGGCACTGACTGGTTGTTGGGGAAGTGAACAGAGTAGACTGGCTAAACTCTAGGGTTCATCCTTGGAACAAGAAATGCAATAATCACAGGCTCAGAGGCAGAGAAAGTCTTTATAAGTGTAAAGAATGGCAAGGAACTTGGCTTGGCAACAGCAGAGGAGCCATGCAGGGGAGAACAGACTGGAGGCTGATTTGTTTGTAGGACCTGGACGCTGAGCAGACAAGCCTGAATTTGACAACACAGATGGGAAGGATCCCGAGTAGGTTTCTCAGCAGGGCAGTGATATAAAGATGAGGGCATTCAAAGTAGATGATTTTATTGCCCGTGTGGATCTGTAGCTCTCATTATCTAGTGTGATCATTCTAAGAGTGTGCCTGCTAGGCTTCTGCCCCGTCGGAGTCTGGCCATCTAAGTTGTGTGCAGCTTGTGCAGCTAGTATCACATCCTGTCCCACTGGGAAGGTCTGAGGTGGGCCAATTCCGGCCCCTCTAAATAATTAGTTCCCACTGCTCTCTGTGCACAGAACTGAAAGGAGCAATTTATTGGCATTGTGGGTAATGCCCAGACACTGCCAACAGAAAGTATTAAGCTAACTGATTTGTAGAAGAGGACAAGGGGGATTATTTTTCAACCATAAACCCAACTTGAGAGGGGGTAGTTGTCTACTCTTTAAAATTAGCACTAAGGTTTACTTCACAAAATGCACGCTCCTGCCCTCATACATTGCTGGCAGGGATGCAAAATGGTACTTGTGAAGGAGAATTTGGTAATTTCTAACAAGATTGCATATGCAGTTACCCTTTGAGTTATGAATGCCACTTCTAAGAATCAACCCTAAAGATATAATGGCAAAAAATATAGAACAACACATGTGCAGGGTTATTCACTATAACACAGTGTAGCAAAAAATTGGAAACGTCAAATTTTATCAATGAGACAAAAAAAAACTAACACACATCTACACAAAGGAATACTATGCAATTATAAAAAGGAATGAGGAATAGCACTATACATTGCTGAGGACTGGTTTCCAGCATATATTATGTGAAAAAGCAAGGTAGGAAAAGCATATATTATAAACTATCATTTATTCTAAGAAAGGGGGGTATGAATGTATATATTCATATGTGTATATTACTATATATACCCATATGTGTATATGAATGTACATACAGTATAATATGTTTATTTGCTTATAGTAAAAAAGGAAGGATAAACTTGAAGCTAAAAATGAAAAGAAAAAAAAAGGTTACCAATAGGGAAGGGGAACAGGAAATAAGAAAACATGGTGAAGGGAAAGGAATAGAGTTGGCACTTCTCTGAATATACCTTGTTTTGTAGATTTGAATTTGGAAACAATAAACTATATTATATAATTATATTACAAAATTAAAATTTAAAAAGCAATCTCTAAAAATAAAAAAAAGCAATGTAAAACAGATGAAACAAACTATGTAGTAAGTTTTTGGCTTAACCACACAGAGAGGAACTGTTCCATATGATTTCAATTAAACACAATAATTTGGCTTTACATTCCTAGAGTGATTATGTGCTAAGGACAGAAAGAACTGTAAAAATATCTTGGTAATATTAGGTTATAATTCTGATGTTGTGTGTGTAGTGTAGGAAAAGGCAAATGAGTATGCTGGTGTTGTTGGGAGCTGGGATTTTTGGCATGAATAACAGGCAATACAGATATAATACAGAAGAGATTAAGTAAAAATCTTATATTCCTGGATTTGAAATGAAAGTGTCATTATAAACTCACATTATAGCTCATCTTTCGTAAGTAGATTTTCTAGCTTTGAACGCTGAAAAGACCTAAAAGCAGTGACCACCCCAGTAGCAATGCACATCCCTGGTGTCCAGGTTGTGGTCTTTAAGTACCATTTTCCATTAAAAGGAACCTGGGTTCCTTGGAAAATTAGCTGATATCAGAACTGGGGCAGAAAATGTATAAGATAAGCCTGGAACAACTTAAGAATCTAGGAGGCAAGGAAGCTTTCAAAGACTACTGTGGGTTTCTTAAAAGGACACAAGAGCCACTTGAAGGGGGACGATTTGATTATCAATAAGAATAACAATCGCGATGGATTGAAACATTTGTATATGCTTAATCTTTCCTTATGCTTATTCTGATTTAAAAAATAAAGGTCACTGGTCACCTCGGATCTTCTTTGTATTAGAGAACCAATGGATATCCTGAAAACTGGAATATAAGTGGAAAAAATCTAGCTTTTATCTTTGTTTCCTACATAAAAAGCACATCATTATAATCAATTAATTGATCAGTGGAAGTTCCTTATTCTTCTTCTTTTACTTTTAGTTCAAAGTACTCATCATGAAAGTTCCCTCTTAAGTATATTAGCTGGTAAATGAAGGAATGATAGAATTATAACACTTCTATGTTGCAACCTCTAATAAAATATTGATCTGGACAATGATAGTGGGTGACTGCTAACATCACAGAAAGAGAGAAAACCAGCTTTCTTGGCCTTTTAATGGATACTCACAGCACTACCTATTAAAGATTACTGCCAAAATAGTATAACCAAATATGATCAAGGTTTTACTTTTAATAACCAATTTACAGGAAATACAGGGACAGAGGAACATGTTAAATAATATCATGAGATATGCTATGGTTTGAACCTTCCCTCCCAAACTCAGGACATTTGAAATGTATTTGTCATTGTGATAGGGCTAAGATGTGGGACCTTTAAGAGGTGATTAGGTCATGAGGGCTCTGCTCTCATGAATAGATTAATGCCTTTATTGTAGGAGTCGGTTAGGTATTATGAGAGTAGACTCCTGATGACAGATAAGTACAGCTCCCATTTTCTCCCTGTCTTGTGTGCTTGCTTACCCTTCTGCCATGTTATGATGTAGCAAGAAGGCCATCACCAGATGTGGCTCTTTGATCTTGGACTTCCCAGGTTCCAGAACTGTGAGCTAAATACACTTGTCTCTCAGTATCCATGGGGGATTGGTCTAGGGCCCCATACAGATACCAAAATCAGAGGATGCTCAAATTCTTGATATAACATGGTATAGTATTTGTGTATAACCTACACATATGCTCTCATATACTTTAAATCTCTAGTTTACTTATAATACCTAAAACAATGTAAAGGTTATGTAAATAGATATTATACTGTATTGTTTTTTATCTGTATTTTATTGTTGTATTGTTATTTTATTATTTTTTCCCAATATTTTTGATCAGTGGTTTGTTTGAATCTACAGATGGAGAAACGGTGGATACAGAGGGCCAGCTGTAAATCTCTTTTCTTTCTAAAGTATCTAATCGGTCGTATTCCGTTATGGCAGCAGAAAATGGACTAAGACAAGATACAATTTGCAAAATCCAGACTGTACAAAACATGGGACCATCAACATAGTTTATCCAACAAAAAATTGCAAGAAAAAAAAGATATGAGTGAACTAAGACTTAAAAAAAGGAAACCAATTGCTATGTACAGATCTTATTTGGATTCTGATCCAACACATCACAGAAATGCAGATATGAGACACGGAAATTTGAATATTGACTAAATTTTAACAATACTGAAAAATTGTTGTTTTACATGTGATATTAGTATTATTATTTTTGGCAGTAAATACTGAGATATTTGCAGATTACACGTTAGGAAATTGTGGATTTGTTTCAAAATAAGAAAGTAGCACGGGCTGGGGAGGGTAGTAGGTGGGGAATGTATGAGACAAGATTGGCCATGAGCTACTGGTTGAAACTAGGTGATGTGATGAGTATATGTATTACCACATCATAATAATCAGGCCAATTCTCTCAAACAAATGAAGGAGTAAATATGAGAAATAGAATACAGGGGAAAAAAGCAATATCTTTATTTCTTTGAAGTTTACTAATCTGCTTTAAAGTTCTTGAGTAATATTTAAGTATTCTAAACTTCTATTAGGATTTCAAAAATACAATTTATTTATTTATTTTTGACTCTTTTAAATTCATCATTTAGAAACAAGAACTTCCATAGCAAATTTGGATTTTAACTCAGCATTTAGTGATGAATTATACAATTCTAAATATCTGGGCTTGTTAGAAAGGATGACATTTTCCATTGTAATGTTCATGTATGAGTTATCTCTCGTACGGGAGTCCACTGCTTATAGTAGCCTAGGCTTTTGATAAGTTATAGTTGCTTCAGGCTGTGTGCTACATTTCTTGGTAAGTCTTGGTGGGTGTTAGCACAAACACTACTCATTTGTCATCTTTTACTAAGCTAAAACTTTTCTGTGCAGTTGGAACACAAGTCTTCTCTTTTATCCCTGAACTTCCTGGGACCTTTATCGCTATCAGCAGTCCCTTCCTTGACTGCCTTACTGTCATCTCAAATGGAATCTACCAATATTGTATTCCTCTTATTTCTTCTGAAGTGGTTCTCTCTTGACATAGCCTAGCATCTGATAACCCTAGACTCAAGAAATATTCTTTGTGTTTGTCTTTCTTTGGCTATGACTGCAGGTCATCTGGGGAACTGTTTACAGTTTCAGATATCACCAGTCACTACTGAGAAGGAAGAAAAGTAAAACTATCTTTGAACTCTGTAGAGGTAAAGATTTTCAAACTCTGAAAGACAGGAAGGGAGGGCCTTATTGAAACCTTTACCTTCATTGTCACAAGGGTCTTTACTCTTCTTATTTCAGGGTGGTTACTGAATTGTTTTCAACACAGTCCAATTCAGAGTATAAATTTATAGTAGATAGTAAGTATATGACTTCTTTTTATAATTTTATTAAATGGATGTACTCATCCAATTACCAAAGCCTACCTGGGAGTTAGATAGTTTTAAATTTAAGGTAATAATTTTTGCAATTAATAAATCTGTGTCACCCTTTAAACAGAGATTAATTGAATTAATTTTGATAACATTATTCTTCATATTTCTCTTCGTATGTGCTAGCACACTAATAATAGATGTTAATAATGCTTTGTATTTGTAAAGAATCACTGTATTCAAACCATTTACAGTGATGTCTCATCTAATAACATAGGCAAAGTAATTATTTGAAAAATTAGAAAATTTTGATCCAATGAGGCCAGAAGACTTACCAAGTTAATGATAGAACCCAGAGAGTCAAGGAATGCTCTTTCTACATCCCTTCTTCCCAAGCCACATCCCCAACCAGTGGATGGGCTTGATTCCCACTTCACTTTTCGGAGGACCAGCTTTTGGTTTCTTTTTTCTTTTGGCTTGGAAAAGAACCCATTTATTATTTCACTGGGCTATAGATTGAATATTTGTATGCCCCCAAAATTCATGTGTTGAAATCCTAACCTCCATAGTAATAGAAAGTGGGGTCTTTGGGAGGAGATTAGGTTATGAGGGCATAGCTCTCATGAATGGGACTAGTGCCCCTATAAGAGAGGCTCTGGAGAGATCCTTTGCTCCTTCTGCCATGTGAGGACACAGTGAGAAGACGGCTGTCTTTGAACTGGGAATGAGTCCTCACTGGACACAGAATCTGCAGGCACCTTGATCTTGGATATCTCAGCCTCCAGAACTGGGAGAAATAAATTTGTTTTTCGTGAGCCACCCAACCTATGGTATTTTGTTATAGCAGCCAGAACAGACTAAGATACACCATTTTTGTGGTTCAGGAGTCTGAGCATTGCATAGTTGAATCCTCTACTTAGATCTCACAAGATAACATCAAGGTGTCAGCCAGAGCTGTAGTCTCATCTGATGCTTAGGAACCTCTTAAAGCTCATTCAGCTTATAGACAGAATTCAGTTCGTTAAGGCTGTAGAACTCATGCAAGCTTTTATTTTCTTTGAAGCCAGGAGGAGACTGTGCCTCTGGTACTTCATCCTCTTTTAAGAACTCCCCTAAGTAAGTCAGGCCGGCCCAAAATATTTTCTTTTTCTATTAACTCAAAATCAACTGATTAGTTTTTTGTTCTTGCGATAGTTTACTGAGAATGATGGTTTCCAATTTCATCCATGTCCCTACAAAGGATATGAACTCATCATTTTTTATGGCTGCATAGTATTCCATGGTGTATATGTGCCACATTTTCTTAATCCAGTCTATCATTGTTGGACATTTGGGTTGGTTCCAAGTCTTTGCTATTGTGAATAATGCCGCAATAAACATACGTGTGCATGTGTCTTTATAGCAGCATGATTTATAGTTATTTGGGTATATACCCAGTAATGGGATGGCTGGGTCAAATGGTATTTCTAGTTCTAGATCCCTGAGGAATCGCCACACTGACTTCCACAATGGTTGAACTAGTTTACAGTCCCACCAACAGTGTAAAAGTGTTCCTATTTCTCCACATCCTCTCCAGCACCTGTTGTTTCCTGACTTTTGAATGATTGCCATTCTAACTGGTGTGAGATGATATCTCATAGTGGTTTTGATTTGCATTTCTCTGATGGCCAGTGATGATGAGCATTTTTTCATAGGTGGGAATTGAACAAGGAGATCACATGGACACAGGAAGGGGAATATCATACTCTGGGGACTGTGGTGGGGAGGGGGGAGGTGGGAGGGATAGCATTGGGAGATATACCTAATGCTAGATGACGAGTTAGTGGGTGCAGCGCACCAGCATGGCACATGTATACATATGTAACTAACCTGCACAATGTGCACATGTACCCTAAAACTTAAAGTATAATTAAAAAAAAAAAAAATCAACTGATTAGTAACCTAATGACAGGAGTGAAATCTCACACTCAGGGAGAGAAAATTATATAGGGCATGTACACCAGGAGGTAGAAATCTCAGCCAACTACAAACTGTATACAAAAACCTTTAAAACATCATTGTGAGAAATTATAAGAACTAAGTAAATGGAGATATATATGTTCATGAGTTGGAAGGCCCAATATTGGCAACGTATTCTTTTGAAATTGATTTATATGTTTAATACAATCCAAATTAAAATCCCGGCAGGCTTTTTTTGTAGACATTGACAAGCTGATTCTAAAATCCATATGGAAATGTAAAGGACCTAGAATAGCAAAGACAATTTTGAGAAAGGATCAAAGTTACAGGACTAACACCACTTAATTTCAAAACCTATAATGAGGCTACAATGATCAAGTCAACGTTGTATTGAAATAAAGATAGACAAATAGATCAATGAAGTAGAACAGAGATTAAAGAAAAGGACCCACACATATATGAGCAACTGCTTTTTTACCTTCATTTATTCCTTCTTTAATATTCCTTTATGTGGACCTGAGTTTCTAACTTATATCATTTTCTTTCTTTCTGAGCTTTTGAAAAACATTTCTGGCAAGAGTCTCATTGATTTTTCTCTATTGCTTTTCTGTTTTCAATTTCATTGATTTCTGCTCTTAAATTTGTTACATTCTTCTTGTTTTGAATTTAATTATTTTCTTTTTCATGTTTTTAAGGTTGAAACTTGGATCATTGATTTGAGACCTATCTTCTTTTCTAATATAAGCATGTAATGCCATAATTTCCCTTTAAACACTGCTTCAACTGCATGCCACATATTTTTATCTGTCATAATTTCGTTTCTTTCAATTCAAAGTGTTTTCTATCCATAGGTTATTTAGATGTGTGTGATTTATTGGGTTATTCATTTCTAGTTCAATTCCATTTTTGTTATATAACATAATGTGTCTGATTTCACTTGATTTTATTTTGTTAAGTTTTGTTTCTTGATTAAGGATATGGTCTATCTTGGTGAACATTCCACACATACTTGTAAAGAATATGTATTTTATTGTTGTTGGGTAAACAAATTAGGTTATGTTGAATGATAGTGCTGTTCAGGTCTATGTCTGTATTAGTCAGCTCAGGCTGCCAGAACAAAATATCATAGACTGAGTGGCTTAAACAATAGAAATGTAGGTTTCACCATTTTGGAGGCTGGGAAGTCTAAGATCAAGGTGCCAGCTCATTCTGTTCTTGGTAAGGACTCTCTTCCCGGCTTTCAGATGACCCCCTTCTTGCTATGTTTTTCACATGGCCTTTCCTTGGTGCTAGGGCTTCAACATGTGAATCGTGGGGGGACATATTCCGTTTATAGCAAGGTCCTTGTTAATGTTTTAATTATTCTGTCTAATCATTGAGAGAAGAGTGTTAGAGTCTGACTATAATTGTAGGTTTATTTCTCCTTTCTGACCTATCAGTTATTGCTCCATGTATTCTGAAGCTGTGCTAGTAGTGCTTACATATTTAGGATTGTTATTTTTTGTGAACTGGCTGTTTTGTCATTAGGTAATGTTTCTTTATATCATTGGTAATTTACTTGTTCTGAAGTTCTCTTTGTTCAACATTAATATAATCCATTCAACTTTCTTTTGATTAAAATTTACATGGTATATCTTTTCCTATTGTACTTTTTACATTTTTATGTAGACTCTTTCCATTTAATGTTAGTTTATTGTAGAGAAACTCTTGTTGGGTGTTGTTTCTCATCCAATATGACAATATCTGCTTTATAATTGTGTTTTTAGATGATTTAATGTAATGTAATTATTGATATGTTTGGATTTAGGTCTACTACTTTATATTTGTTTTGTTTGTTCCCTTTGCTCTTTGTTCTTCTGTTTCTCTCTCTCTTTCTTTTTCCTGACTACTTTTGGATTATTTGAATTTCATTTATTTGAATTTTAACTTGTCTATTTTTGGCTGTATCTCTTTGCATTAATTTTTTGATTGTTCTAGAGATTGTACTCTCTCTCTCTCTCTATATATATATATTTTAGAGCTAATAGTATTTCACCACTTCAAGTAAAATATAAAAGCCTTATAACCATATACATCCCCTTTATGCTTCCCCCTTTATGTCATAGTTGTTATATGTGTTTTATCTACACACATTGTATTAGTCCATTTTCGCACTGCTATAAAGAGTACTACCTGAGACTGGGTAATTTATAAAGGAAAGAGATTTAATTGACTCACAGTTTCACATGGCTGGGGAGGCCTCAGGAAACTTACAATCATGGCAGAAGGTGAAGGAGAAGCAAGCATCTTCTTCACAAGGTGGCAGGAGAGAGAGAAGTGAAGCACAGGAAAAACTGCCACTTTTAAAACATCAGATCTCATGAGAGTCACTATCATGAAAACAGCATGGGGGAAACCACCCCCATAATCCAATCACCTCCCACGAAGTTCCTCCCTTGACACATGGGAATTACAATTCAAAATGAGATTTGGGTGGGGACACAGAGCCAAACCATATGACACATTGAAATCCCCACCAATGTTATAATTTTTGCCTTTACAGTCATACATACTTTGAATATCTTAAGAAAAATTGTATCAGTATTATATAATGACCCTGATATTTATAATTTTTGTTGCTTTTTCTCATTTCTGATGTTCCAGATTTCCCTCATGTATCATTTTGCTTTCTGTCTAAAAAATTTCCTTCAATTTATTTTAGAGCAGGTCTGCTGGTGAATAATTCTTTTAGTTTTCCTTCATCTGAACATGTTTTATTTTGCCATCATTTTGAAGAATACCTTTGTTTTGTATAGAAGCATTGACATGCTTTTCTTTCAGCACTTAAAAATGTTGTTCCATTGTCTTCTGGCTCCCTGGTTCTGATGAGAAATCTGTTCTGATGGCAACAATTCAAGTCATTGTCCTCCTATATACAATGTATCACTTTCTTTTTGGATGCTGTCAAGATTTTTTTCCCTACTACTGGTTTTCAGAAGTTTGATCATGGTGTCTCCAGTATGGTTTTCTTTGGGTTGATGCTGTCTAAGGCTTGCTGAACTTCTTGAATCTCTAAATGAATATATTCCACCTTTTTTTTTTTTTACATTTTCGGTAATTATTTTTCAATTTTTCCTGTATGAATATTTTTATTATCTTCTCCTGGGACTCACTGACACAAATGTTAGATATTCTGATATTGTCCCATGCCTGCATCTCTGTTCACTTTTGAAAATCTTTTTCTCTTTGTTATTCAGATAGATAATTTCTACTGACTCATCTTCAAGTTCGCTGTTTCTTTCCTTTGTTATTTTTTTTCTGTCGTTGAGCTGAACAGTGAATTTTAAAATTTAAGACATTGTATTTTTCGATTCTAAAGTCTCCTTTTAAAATAGTTTCCATATCTACTTTGTGAACTTCTATCTTTCTATTTATAACAAGTGTATTTACCTCATGGAGCCTAGCTATAATAGCTCTTTCAAAGTCTTTGATAATTTCAGTATCTGAGTCATCTTGATGTTAGTATATGTTGATTATATTTTTCTGTGAAAATTGGTCATATTTTCCTAGCTGTTTGTATATGAAATAATTTTGGAAAATATTCTGGACATTTTGAATATCATACTGTGAAACTGAATCATTTTAAACTCATCTGAGAAATGTAGATCTCTCTCTCTCTCTCTCTCCCCCTCTTTCTCTCTGTCTCCTCTCTGTGTGTGTGTGTGTGTGTGTGCATTTTAGACCACAAGTTCTGTCTCATCCTCTGTCAGCAGTAATTCCAATGTCTGTTCAGTTTTCAACATCTTTGGTTTGTTTCTTTGAGTCTGTGCCATACATGTGCCACTTTGGGGTCAGTCTGGAAGTTGAGAAGTAGTTTATGTTATATTTTAGTTCTGAAAGCTTTTGCTATGCTGTTTTTGTTCTGCCCCATGCATAAATTACTCATGGATTATTCTAGGACTCAGGAGTGAGTTATATCTTAGTTCAGTTCTCAAAGTCTTTGCTATGCTGACTTGGGTCTGTCCCAGGCATCTACAGCTCAGGTGTGAGGTCAGATCTTATCTGAGATGGTACACAATATTCAGAAATAATCTTCTCCCTTTTGTCTGGGATTCTTCAACCCTTCACCTACCACCCCACCACACACAAAATATACACATCAGCTTGCAGAGACCTCTTTTCTTGGTGATATGGCTAGAAAGATGGATATTTTATTGCCTGTGCAACTACTGCCACAGCTCCTAACTAGTGTCCATCTTTGGGCCATGAGATAAAAGAGAAAAAATATCTGAGAATCTTATACTCCCATATGGGTCTCTTCTTCAAGATTTGATTCCTGTCCCCAATCTGCCTACTTTTGTCTACTTTTGAGTATTCAGGTTGTTACTTTTTGTGTTTCGTCCAGAGTTTTTAGTTACAATCCATAAGCACACTCTATCTTGGCCAGCACTGGAAGTCTCTCTTCACTTCAGTTTTAAGAAGAGAACTTAGGCTTCATGTTTGCTCCACAGTCTCCTATCATATTCTGGGTAAAACACAAGACTTTTAAAGAAATCATAGACCTGTATCCACTAGGAGGCAGCACTAAGAAACCCAGCATTTCTCCAGGTCTCTGCAGCCTCAAGTACATGGATGAAATCTTGGCACCTTGTGGCTTCCAATTCCCACAAAAAGAAACACTAGGACCCTAAGCTCCCCTCTGCACTCTGCCTCATTCCCATTCTTTCCTTAAGGGTTGTAGGTATGTGGCCAGTGCTGCTGCCATGTCCACCTGCTTCCAGTGCTTGCTCAGTCAACTTGCCGTGGCTGCATGGATGGAAGAGGGCTTCTCCCTGGCAGTGTTTACAATTCTTTCAATAGGCTCCCAAAGCTGACTCTTTCAATATCTTCAAAGACTCTTCCAGAAAAGCTGGAATAAGTGCCTCCCTGCCGGCCCAAGTTAAGTTGAAAACTGAAGTCACTGGTTGCTGCTCATCACATACTTCTGGCTCTCTAACTTCTCAGCACTTAGTAGGGTCGTCTTCTTGGCCCTTTTGTGGTTGGGTCAGGTCACATGATTAATTTTGGTCTATAAGTTGAGTTGGAAGTGATGAATATTACTTCCAGGCTGGAACATTAAATTGTCAGTGTGAAACTTTCTAGAGTTCTCTTTCCCTTTGTCAAAATGACTGTAATGTTCCAGGTTGTAGCTCCTCTATCAGGCAAGGTCTCAGAGTGAGGACCACATAGTGCAGAGCCCCATGTCAACCTACAATGGCCATAAAGTATGAGTGAGAAATAACTTTTGTTGTTTTAAGCTACTGAAGTTTTGGGGTTATTTGTTGGTGAAATATTATCTAACCTACGCTGACTGATACAGAAGCTATATGAAGAGTACTACCTAGCATTATAGTAAAAATTATTTCTTCTTACCTACTTCAAATAAGGGTCTCAGGGCATAGACAAGTTATCTTGAGGTGGTCCTAGCTAATTGTTAGTTTTCTGTCCATTCAAGCACTCCTCTTAGAACTTGAAGCTGTCTCTGTCTTGCTGGAATTTTTGAGTCTTAGTTTCCAGGACCTGAGTATCATTTCTTAAATTTATGCCCTACATTTATTCCTCAAGACCAGGTGATCTTCATACAAACAGAACAAATGGTAACCTGCCAACAAAACCCAGAATTCAAGAGGTGGGCTAGAGTTTAGACTCCTCTCTTTCTTCCATTCTATTACACTAAAGTTGTTTATTTCTTTTTCCTTCTTTTATTCCAGTAATTTCTGGCACTTTTACCTTTTAATATTTTTTCCTTTATTCCCCCTTTATAACACCCCACCCTGAAGACATCTGGTTACTTATTGCTATACTTTTATATCCTTCTTTCTCTTAGTGGACTACCCTTTTCCTTATTTAGATTAAATTTGGTGTTCTCACCTCAAGGCCCTTCAATATTTTTATTAAAGTTGATTCTATCTGTGACCCTTGTTTAATTCTTGCATCCCTGGCCTAAAGAAGTAATGTACTGAATCTCCTGGAATAAGAAAATATAGAGATAACACTACATGGTCATAACAGCCCATATACAGCACTTGTTATGTACCAGGCATTTTTCTAACCTCATTAAGATCTATTAACTCATTTTCTGCTCACAAAAGCTCCATACATACATAAGTATTATAATCTCTATTTTGCAGATGAGGTAACTGGTGCAACGATTATTTGACTTGTTCAGGGTCACACAGGTTATAAGTGGCAGAGCGAGAATTAGAAACCAGGTTGTTTGGCACCAGAGTCCATGTTTTAGTCACTACGTTTTATTGCTTCACTATAATGCGGAAGGTTTTAAACCATGGGTTGATAAACTATGGTCCTCAGACCGTATATGCCTTGGCATACATTTGTATAAATAAAGTTTTATTGGAACACAGACACTTCGACTTGTCTAATATTGTTCGTGGCTGCTTTCATGCTATAAGGGAAAGGGTGAGTAGTTGAGACAGAGACCATATAGCCCACAGAGCCTAAAATATTATTACCTGACCCATTTTAAAGGGTGAATAGGAGTATTTCAGACAAAATGTTCCTGATAAAGGGAATGGCATGCAAAAAATTATGGGGCATACAACCTCAGAGTTTTTTTGCACCTGCTCTGTAAATGTTTTAAGAGAAGAGTCTCATCTCACCATGGTGAGAACACCATACACGCTCAATACAGAGTTGTTGAAAACATTTGTCCAGTTTATCCGCAATGTTAAGCCACTCATAAATGTGTACTGCTGTACCTATTTTTTGTGTTTTCCAGCATTATTTTTTCTTCTAATATTTAATTTTTTAATTTTTGTGGGTGATATGGTTTCGTTCTGTGTCCCTACCCAAATCTCATGTTGAATTGTAATCCCCAGTGTTGGAGGTGGGGCCTGGTGGGAGGTGATTGGATCATGTGGGTGGTTTCTCATGAATGGTTTAACATTGTCCCCTCCCCTTTAGTGCTGTTCTCATAATAGAGATCTCACGAGATCTGATTGTTTAAAAGTGTGTAGCACCTCCCGCCTCATTCTCTCTTGCTCTTTCTCCAGGCATATGAAATGGTGCTCCCCCTTTGCCTTCTGCTATGATTGTAAATTTCCTGAGGCCTCCCCAGAAGCCAACAAGATGAGCCAATTAAACCTCTTTTCTTTATAAATTACACAGTCTCAGGTCTTTATAGCAGTGCAAGAACAAACTAATAAAGTGGGTATATAGTAGGTGTATGTATTTATAGAGTACATGAGATGTTTTGATACAGCCATGTGTAGTGATATTGATTATGATCATATGAGTCAGGAACAAGGAAGGATAATGAGTAGTCCAGTGAACTGAGTATATTATAAATTCACATTATTATGATTTTAATTATATTACTTTTATTCATCTAAGTATTTGTTGATAGGTTGTATATTTTGTGTTCAAATGTGTTTTATAATAGAAAATAGTCCTAGTGAATCTGATGACATGTCAAAAAAATTTATCCCTGAATTTGTGGTGGTGGTGATAAGGGGCTTAGAACACACATACATACACACACTCACTATTACCAGACCTTGCCCCTTCCCAACAAACACACTTACAGACACATTTTAATAATTAATGTTTTATTTAGGCCCATTTCAAAGATGAACATTACAATGACAATTATTTAAAATATAAGTAGGATCCAATAACTCTGACATAATGTATTTCTGAGGAGAGAACTGAGGAGGATCATCAGAGGGAGTCACATTGCTTATTCAGTTTGCACAGTTGTTTATTGTTTGCAGCAGTAGAAAGGAATAGTTTTATGTCTTAATAACTTCACAAGGTTTTGTTTGACACTTAGTAAAACGGGGAACTGTTGCCTGGGAGAGTTTTTTAATACAGAAGGAAACGATTGCATGTACTAAAATCTTTTGAAATTTAGTGTATGTGTTAGATTCAAGTTTATAGGCAGGAAAGTGTTTGATCTCTGTTATAGATCATTTTTTTAATCTGATGAATAAAATAGTGTTTTTGTTTCTACCTGTTTTTACTGAATACCTAAGATAAATGATTAATTATATAAAATCTTGTTGTAATAAAAATTAGTTTCCATATTATGAGTCCATAGTTTTAAAATTATTTTCTATGTATAACACACTTTTTTAAAAAAGGCTCTTTATTTTAGGCTCAGGGGTATGTGTGCAGGTTTGTTATATAGGCAAACTCATGTCATGGGGGTTTGTTGTGCAGATTATTTCATCGTCCTGGTACTAAGCCTAGGACCCAATAGTTATTTTTTCTGATTCCTTTCCCTTCTCTCACCTTCCACCCTTAAGTAGACCCAGCGTCTGTTGTTCTCCCTTTGCGTCCACGCAGAACACTATTATTTACACATTAAGATTTTTTTGTTTATATAATATGTTTTAGAAACTATAAAATTAGCCTACTTGTTGAAAAAGTATTTTTTAATATTCTAAAGATCTGCTATGTTCTCTTTTCATGTTTCAGTACCATTGAACTGTTTATCTTAACAGTGTCATCTGATAATCTGAGACTTCTTGAACAAACAACCTCATTTTTTTTAGAAAGCATAATACTTCAAACTATATTTTGCTTGACTGTACAGGGAATACTCGACGACGGTTTCAGTGGGGGCATCTATAAGAAACGCTATGATCTTTCCCTCAGCAATTAAATTCTTTTTTACTAACGGTAGCTTAATTAATTGAATATGCTAAGTTTGTCTAATTTTTTAAACTTTTAAGTTCAGGGATACATGTACAGGTCTGTTACAATAGTAAACTTATGTCACACGGGGTTGTTATTCAGATTATTTTGTTACCCATGTATTAAGCCTAGTATGCATTTATTATTTTCCTGGGTCCTCTCTCTCCTTCCACCCTTCACCCTCAGGTAAGCGCCAGTGTCTGTTGTTCCCCTCAATATGTCTATGTGTTCTCATCATTTAGCTCCCACTTATAAGTGAGAACATGTGTTGTTTGGGTTTCTGTTTCTGTGTTAGTTTGCTAAGGATAATGGCCTCCAGCTCCATTTGTGTTTCTGCAAAGGATATGATCTCATTCTTTTTTATGGCTGCTTAGTATTCCATGGTGTATACATACCACATTTTCTTTAATCAATTGACCATTGATGAGCAGTGATTCCATGTCTTTGCTATCATAAATAGTGCTGCGGTGAACATACGTGTGCATGTGTCTTTATGATAGAAAAATTTATATTCCTTTGGGTATATACAGTCAGTAATAAGATTCCTGGGTTGAATGGTAGTTCTGTTTTTAGCTATTTCAGGAATCACCACAGTGCTTTCCACAATGGTTGAACTAATTTACACTTGCCTGACCTGTGTATAAGCATTTGTTTTTCTCCTAAATCTTGCCAGCATTTGCTATTTTTTTACTTTTCAATAATACTTATTCTGACTGATGTGAGATGGTATCTTATTGTGGTTTTGATTTACATTTCTCTAATGATCATTGATACTGAGCTTTTTCATATGCTTGTTGGTACATGCATGTCTTTTTTTGAAAAGTATCTGTTCATGTCTTTTTCCTGCTTTTTAATGGGGTTGGTTTTTTTTCCTGTAAATTTGTTTAGCTTCCTTAAAGATGCTGGATATTAGCCTCTGTCAGATACATAGTTTGCAAAATTATTCTCGCATTCTATTTAGTCTCTTCAATCTGTCGATAGTTTCTTTTGCTGTGCAGAAGCTGTTTAGTTTAATTAAATTCCATTTGTCAATTTTCGCATTTGTTGCAATTGCTTTTGGTGTCTTTGTCATGAAGTCTTTGCCTATTTCTATATCCAGATGGTATTGCCTAGGTTGTCTTCCAGGGTTTTTATAGGTTTGGGTTTTACATTTAGGTCTTTAATCCATCTTTAGTTTATTTTCGTACATGGTATAAGGAAAGGGAACGGGTCCAGTTTCAATTTTCTGCATATGCCTAGCAAGTTATCCCAGTACCATTTATTGAATAGGGAATCCTTTCCCCATTGCTTATTTTTGTCAGGTGTGTTGAAGATCAGATGGTTGTAGGTGTGCGGCTTTATTTCTGAGCTTTGTATTCAGTTCTGTTGGTCTATGTGTCTGTTTTTGTACCAGTACCAAAGAAAAAGGGGAGTATACTTCATAACTTTTTTCTCTCTTTATTGATACATAATATTTGTACATATTTATGGAGTGCATGTGATAGTTTTTTTATATGTACAGAGTGTGTAATGATCAAGTCAGGGCATTTGGGGGTGTCCATCAGCTTGAGTATTTATCATTTCTATGTGTTGGGAACATTTCAAGTCCTCTTTTCTAGCTATTTTGAAAAATATAATACATTGTTGTTAAATATAGTCACCTTAATATATATGTGTGTGTGTGTATATATATATATATACATATAATTAAGGTAACATGGCATTATCTTGGAATAGGCACATAGACCAATGAAACAATATTGAGGCTGGGTGCAGTGGCTCATGCCTGTAATTCCAACACTTTGGGAGGCTGGGGTGGGGAGATGGCTTGAGCTCAGGAGTTCAAGACCAGCCTTGGAAAGATAGTAAGACCGTGTCTCTACAAAAAAAAAAAAAAAAAAAGAAGCCAGGCATGGTAGTCCATGCCTGTAGTCCCAGCTACTCAGGAGGCTGAGGTGAAGTATCACTTGAGCCCAGAAAGTTGAAGCTGCAATGAGCCATGATCATGCCACTCTACTCCAGCATGGGTGACGGAGTGACACTCTTTTTAAAAAAAAAAAAAGAAGGGAAGAAGACAAACAAAAAACAAAACTGAGGGTGCAGAAATAGCTCACATATATATGGTACTCAATACGTGACAGAGGTACAGATGTGTCACTATAGGTCAGTGGGAATATATTAGTTTTGCAGGAATCCCATAGAAAGTTACCACAATCTTGGTGGCCTAAAACAACAGAAATGTATCCCCTCACAATTCTGGAGACCAGAAGTCTGAACTCAAGCTGTTGGCAGTGCCATGTTTCCTGTGAGGACTCTAGAAAAGAATCCTTCCTTGCTTCTCCCAGTTTCTAGTGGCTCCCCGTGTTCCTTGACTTGTGGCAGCAGAATGATAATCTCTGCTTCCATCTTCACATGGCCTTTCCCCCTGTGTGTCTATATCTTCTCCTCATCTTATGAAAGCACTTGTCATTGAATTTAGGGCACATCTTGTTAACTTAGGATGATCTCATCTCCAGATCTTTCACTTAGTTGCATCTGTAAAAACCTTTTTTCACAATATGCTCACATTCATAGGTATTGGGTGTTAGAACTTGAATGTATCCTTTTCAACCCACTACAGGGGCTAAAGAAGAGAGAGTTTAATAAATGTTGCTGAGGTAATTGGCTATTCATGTAGGAAAAAATTGCATTCCTAAATCACCCCATATCAAAACCAGACTTCCATGTGGATAAAAATGCAAAAAGAGAATTTTAGTGGGAAAGAAAATATGTAGAATATTATAATCTGCGTAGAATTAAAAAAAAATCCTTGTTTAAAAAGAGGCCCTGAAAACACAGGCATAATGGAAAAAAATTCATAAATTCAATTACATTGAAATTTAATACTTCTATACATCAAAACTACCATAAATAATGAAAACACAAGTTATATTAGAAGAATATATTTGCAATATATATGTCTAATAATGAATATGTATAAATCAGTAAGAAATGGAAACAAAGCAAAGCAAAATAATAATTTTTAAAATGGGCAAATGTGTAAACAGGCAGTTCATAGAAGAGCAAATAAACCTATGAAAAGATACTTCAATTCCTTGCTAATATGGGAAATGTAATTTCAATGAGGAATGAGATTCCGTTTTGCAAACATCAAACGTGTAAAAAACTGAAAAACTTGAGATTACCAACACTTGATATAGTATACGTTAGTATAACGACTTTGGAGAGCAATTTGGCTTTGTCTAGTAAAGTCGAAAGTGTATATACCTAGAACCTATAAATTCTCCTGGAGACATGTGCATTGCAGCTCTCAGTCATCAGTGAGGGAATGAATAATTTGTAATAAATTCATGGAATGTAATATTCTGTGACAGTTGAAATAAATGAACTAGCTCTATCTGTGTCAACCTGAATAAATCCTTAAAATAATGTTAAGATAAAAAGCAAATTTCAGAAGAGTAGATACAGTATGAGAGTGTTAAACACCAAACTCTGGAGAATTACTCCTTTCGTGGAGGTGGTGGAGGGAAGAAAACTTAATGGAAAGAGATAAATATAGGACTTAAAATTTATTTGCTATGTTTTCATTAGGCTGGATCATGAGTACGTGAGTATTTATTATACTATTCTCTAGATTTTTGGTATTTCTTAAAACTTGGAAAATCTTTCATCATTTCAAAAGCAAAATGTAAGAGATGATTGATTGAGTTATTACAGGGAAGATATTGTTCTGATGATTTCAGTCCTCTCAAATTTAAAATAATGTGAATTGTAGCTAAAATTATAGCACAATGGAATTTAAATACAAGGAAGAATAAGTGAAGAAGGAACATGGGAAATCTGGAGGCCTGGGACGCAATTTTGGTTCTATCAGCAACTAGTTCTAGGACCATGGACAAATCCCTTAACCTGTCTGAACCTTTGTAAAGTTGGATTGAAAACAGACTCTGATCTTGATTGTAAGTAAAATGTCTATGGTTTGTAAAATTTACAAAAAACATGACCGTGTGAACTGACAGATAGGAGGGCTGCTCCAGAGGAGGTAGACAAAAGCTAGACCTTTGTTGATTGAAGTTCCAGGATGCTGTGATTCTTTGATGTTAAGGCTGTGGAGTGAGGAAGATTTGAAGTTGGATAAATTTGGGGCTATCTAGTATAATTGAAAGTGCACAACCCCACCCCAGAACCTAGTATTTCCTCTGGAGATGTGCAAAAATGTTCACGGCAGCTTCAGAAGATGATGAAGAAGAAATAGGAATGTGGCAAAGAATACTCTTTAGTGTAGACATGAGGATGATCAAAGACTCCAGTCTTCTCCCTAGATAAATTGGGAAGTATTTTGTGTGTGGTGTTTCTTATCTTGCCAATCATGTTACACATCAAATAATATTTTTACTGACACTTTGCAAACTGTATAAAACAACACAATGTTGTAGAACAAGCATTAACTGCAGATTCCTTTGAAGAAGAGGGCTGGCTGACTGGCTGACCCTAAGGATCCTCAAAG
Organism: Pan paniscus; assembly: GCF_029289425.2. Classification (NCBI taxonomy): domain Eukaryota; kingdom Metazoa; phylum Chordata; class Mammalia; order Primates; family Hominidae; genus Pan; species Pan paniscus. The sequence continues at coordinate 43,950,915 of NC_073272.2, forward strand.
GGTGACATTCATTATGATAGACAAGAGCCTGCCTCTCAGTCAGTGGAAAATTCTTCTAATCATCAAATGTGTAAAATTGAAGCCAAGGATTCAGATCTTATCTATGTCTAATCAAAAATGGAAGTTTCCTCCTTGAAAGAGATTTTCCCTAAATCTAACAGATAATCCTAAGAAACCCACACATGACATTATTAATAATAAGTTGTAAGTTAAAACTTTTCTAAACTATTAATAACAAAATTTTTTGAACAGCCATTTTAGGAAACGGAATTATCTTTCTATTCTCTCTGTTAAAATGATACTACAAAATCATTATCAAATGAAAAGACAAAAGTGCATGCATCAAAAAATGTGAGAAAACAGTATTATAGAGGTGGGTCAAGCTTTCAATTAATGAAAACATTATGTTAATTTTTGTGGATTTTGTTTTACCTATGTTATTTTCCAGATATTTAAAATGTGTATTTATTGTGATTTTTCTCATTCTAAATTAATATTTACTTTTATATGTTAATTTTATTCTTATTTTCATATATTTTTTTCTTTCCAGTTTTTATTTTAGGTTCAGGGGGTATCAGTGCAGGTTTGTTTCATGGGTAAATTGCATGTTTTGGGGGTTTGGTGTACAGATTATTTCGTCACTCAGGTAATAAGCATAGTACCTGATAGGTAGTTTTTTGACCCTCACCCTCCTCCAACCCTCCACCCTCCAGTAGGCCTTGGTGCCCATTGTTCCTTTCTTTGTGTCCATGTGTACTTAATGTTTAGTTCCCACCTATAAGTGAGAACATGCATATTCTTTTCCCAGAAAGATCTCCCTCGGACTGCATAAGCTTCAGATACCACAGAACCTGTATTTTCCCCGAGCTTAAGAGATCGTGAATCCCAAATACCAATTTACCACGTACATTATGGATCCTAACGGTCAGAAATTGTGATACTTGAAATCCTTATGAACAACCTTTTCAAAGCCTGGTGTCAGACTTACTAAATTACAGTTACTAGTTGAAAATGAGCAAAAAAATGTGACAAGAATCCACATGACCTGGTTAAAAATCTATATTGATAGAGGTAAATAGAAATAGTAATTATAAAAATGGTAATAATCATAGATAACCTTTGTTGAGCACCTTCTATGTGCCAAGCTCAGTATTTTATGCCTTTTGTATCAATTCTCAGTTAATATTTGCACTAACTTTATTAAAGTAGTTTTTATGCAAATAAGGGCAAGTGCCCAGACAACACACATGTTAAGACCTGCTAGATCAGTGATCATTTGGAAAATCTCATGGAGATTTTAAGCAGTAGCAGGTGTAAAGTACCTCTCTTGCTCATTCATTCTAGGGTAGTGCATGGTGATCTAGCAGAGCCAGATATTCAATTCCAGGAGAGGCGCCCTTACTCTTGGCTCTGGGGCTTTTAGGCTACATGATTGGTGTGAGAGCTTTGTAATGTGTCAACTTGGCTAGGCTAAACTACATTTCCCAGAATCCCTTTCTTACATGTTTCTGGTTAAGAGGACCACAAAGGAGATTCTGAAGAGATTTGGAGAGCTAGGGGGAGGCAGCTGCCATTTTATAGCATACACACATTGTTGCCAATCTGCTGACTTACCTCCTTGGCATGACACATCAGCTGGGTTAGGGTTATGTGTTTAGCTCTTTGATGAAGGACCCTGCTTCCTCCAAGCTATCCTGGTGTCATTGGCAACAAGAACAGATACTGATTTCAGTCAACCCTTGTGGGTTTCCAACTTGTGATCATGGAGTCCCAGGCTGCTTGTGTTCTTCCTTTCCTGGTTGCTTTCCCTGTGAACTTCAAGTTCTAACATCAGACATGAAGACAGTCTCACAGAGACTGCTTAACTAATTCCGGCAATTGTGTAAGCCAATTCTCTGTAATATCTATAGATATAAATGTAGATGTAAATATATAGAGATAGATATATATCTCCTACTGGTTCTGCTTCTCTGACTGAACCCCGACTGATACAATTAGAGAAGGCTTGGCCCCTCCCTTGATATGATAAGGGCCCTGATGTCCATCATTTGCAGTTCCAGGTGATGACATGATGAGGTACTGCTAAGATTCATCAATTCATTATTCATGATTAGAGAAAAATTAGTTCTCTTCCTGGCATAATCAAGGAGCTAGGTGCCAGGCCTTAAAATTGAATAGGGTTGATTATTCTTATTACTAGACCATAGCTGGTTTGCATGAAGCTTTGCTGGAGGCTAATTCCTTTACTGAGAGGCCAATTTGCAGGGATTCAGTCTTGGACAAGTATGGCAGATGGTATTTTCTAAAGATAGCTATACCAATATACAGTGCATCCCACATGCTCTTCCTAACAATACAATGTTGCCACTCCTCCATTGAGAGATGGGGTCTGTATTCCATTCCTTTGAACCTTGGAAAATCTTTGTAATTGCCTTCACTACCAGAATGCAGCAGAAGTGATACTATGTGACCTCCAAGGCTATATTATAAAAGGCTATATGGCTTCCATCTCTCTCTCTCTGTTTCTCCCTCCCTCCCTCCTCCCTCTTTCTCCTCTCCTTTCCTCCATCCATGGCACACAGTCACCATTATGGAAGATAGCCTAAACTAGCCCATGCAGGGAGACCACACAGACACACCCATGTGGAGAGGAGCAAAAGTCTCCAGTTGTTTTCCAGCCATCAACTACCAGACATGTGACCGAGTGAGGTTTTAGAAGTTTTGATCCCCTAGTTTTTTAGTCTTCCAGCAGAGGCCTCAGATACTGTGGAGCAGAGTGGAACACAGATAAGCTGTCCCCAGAAAATCCTGCCCAAATTGAAGATTCATGAGAAGAATAAAGTTGGTATTTTTTACCACTAAATTTTGGAGTAACTTGTTTGGTATTAGTTACTGGAAAAGACAAGTTAACTGTGTGTAATAGTGATCTACTGCTGTGTAACAAATTATTTGAAAATTTAGTGACTTAAAACTATAAACATTTATTACTTCACAGTTTCTGAGAATCAGTAATTCAGGAATTGCTTAGCTTGGTAGCTCTGGCTCAGGATTTCCCATGAGGTGGTAGATGAGATGTTGATCAGGGCTATAGTCATTTGAGGGTTTGACTGAGCAGGAGGATCACCTTCCAAGATATCTCCCTCCCATGGTTATTAAGAAGAAGTCTTAGTTCCTTGCTGGATGTTGACAATAGGCTTCAGTTGCTTGCCACATGGGCTCCTCACAGGGCTGTCTTAATGTCTTCATGATGTGGTATTTGGCTTCCCCTGGAGCAGATGAGAGAGAGAGAGAGAGAACAAGAAGGCAACAAAAATTCTTATCGTGTCCTAGCCTTGCAAATTGCCCACCATCATTTCCATCACATGCTGTTTGTTGAAATACAGCCCACACTCAATGGGAAGGCAATTACATTCCACCTTTTGAAGTGGGGAATTTCAAAGAACTTGTTGGTATACTATAAAGCCACTACACCCTGACCTCAGTTGTAGCTCCTATGCCTCCTTCCCCCATTTTGTGACCATTCCATCCTCTTTAAACAAAAGAGGGCTGTGAGGCTAATTACTGCCATCATTCTAGGAAACACTGGAGAATAGTTCAGAATGGCTGGGTGACTATCCAGGGGTGCAGGTCATGTTTACCTGAGGCAGTTGGGGGAAGGCAATTTGTAAGAAGGATCCAGGAGGCATGCATTGTGTGGTCTGCAAAGTAATAAGGCTGACACCTACTATTGCTGTGTGGAGACTGAAGAAATGTTAAACACGATTTGCAGAATTGCTCTTGAGTTTCTTCCAATGGGAACCTGTGTCATTCGGAAGAAGAATGAGCTCTCCTGCCTTGTTGCTCAGTCCTGGATCCTAGGATCCATTGTTATATTTTTATTGATGAGGATTAATGTTTTAACTTAGTGGAATTTGCAAAAGACTGGGAGATGCCAGTAGCAAAGTGGTGATGTTAGGAGACACTGGAATGGCCTTGATTTACTTCAAAGAGTCATGAGGATGACAGTTTTCCTGGAATGCAAGGTGGGTGGTAATTACTGATCTCTACCCCCTTCCTCCTATAATTTTTTGTGATGTTTTAATACTAGTTGAGGTGCTTCTTCTTCTACTTCAGATGAAGTATTCATTTCATTTGGTTCATATCCAGGGTGATAATCTTGATGGAAACCCAGACACTCTGTTACTGCCACATTTAAATAATTTGTTATTAGTAGTTATATCTTGCTTTTTAAAAATTGAGGTAAAATTCACATAAAATAAAATTAACCACTTTAAAGTATACAATGAAGTAGCATTTGGTAAATTCAAAATGTTGTGCAACCACCTCTCTCAAGTTCCAAAACATTTTCATCACTCTAAAATAAAACTTGTATGCATTAAGCAGTCACTTTTCATTCCTCTCCTACTAGACTGTGGCAACCACTATTGTGCTTTCTGTCTCTATGAATTTACCTATTCTGAATTTTCAATGGACTATTCTTCAGCCATAAAAATTGAAGTACTGATACATGCTACAATGCTACATGTGGATGCACCTCAGAAACTTGCTAAGTGAAAGAAAGGCAGACACAAAATGTCTCATTACTGTACGATTCTATTTGTTTGAGTTTCCTTGTTTCTAGTTTGTTTTTATCAAAAGAGAGTGCTGCATTTTGTCAAGTTCTTTCGTTTTGCATCAATTGACATGATTGTGTGTGTGGATTTTTTCTGTCATTCTATTAATGTGGTATATTATATTAATTGGTTTTCAATGTTGCACAATTCTTACATTCCTGGGATAAATACCACTTGCTTATGGTGTATAATTCTTTTAATATGCTGCTGGATTCAGTTTGCTCGTATTTTGTTGAGATATCGCATCTAAGTTCATAAGGGATATTGGTTTGTAGTTGTCTCATGATGACTTTGTCTGGCTTTGGTATTAGAATAATTCTGGCATCACAGATTAAAGTACAAAGTATTCCCTCCTCTTCTATTATTTTTTGGTAGGCTTTGAGAAGAGTTGTTGAAAATTCTTTTTTATATGAGTGGTAGAATTTACAGGTAAAGTCATCTGGTCTTGAGCTTTACTTTGTTGGGAGGATTTTGATTACTTATTTAATCACTGATTAATTCTCTTATAATCCTTTTTAATATTTCTATTGGTCAGTTGTAATGTCTCCATTTTTATTTCTGGTCTTAGTAATTTGAATATTCTCTTTTTTCTTAGTCAATCTAACCAAAGATTTGTAAATTTTGTTGATTGTTTTAACTGACCAACATTTGGCATCATTGATTTTCTGTATTTAAAAAAAATTTTAGATCTCATTTAATTTCATCCTAATCTTCATTATTTCTTTCTTTCTGCTGGATTTGGGTTGGATTTTTCTCTTCTCTTTCTAGTTCCTTAAGGTGTAAAGTGAGGTTATTGATTTCTTCTTTTTAAATGTATAAGTTTTTACAGCTATAAATTCCCTTCTGAGCACTGCTTTTTCTATATCCCAAACATTTTAGAATGTTGTGCTTTCATTTTTATTTGTCTGAAAGAATGTATTTTCTAATTTCTCTGGTAATTTCTTCTTTGATCAATTGTTTTTTTTTTTAATGGAGTCTCTCTTTGTTGCTCAGGCTAGAGTGCAGTGGCACGACCTCAGCTCACTGCAACCTCTGCCTCCTTGGTTCAAGTGATTCTCCTGCCTCAGCCTCCCAAGTAGCTGGGATTACAGGAGCTTGCCATCATGCCCAACTAACTTTTCTATTTTTAGTAGAGACGGGGTTTTGCCATGTTGGCCAGGCTGGTCTCAGACTCCTGACCCCAAGTGATCTGTCCCCCTTGGCTTCCCAAAGTGCTTGGATTACAAGCATTAGCCACCATGCCTGGCCTTTGATCAACTGGGTTTTAAAGAATGTTGTTTAATTTCCAGATATTTGTGAATTTTCTAGTTTTCCTTCTGTTATTTATTTCTAGCTTCATTTCATTGTAGTAAAAGAAAATACTTTGTATGATTTCAATCTTTTAAAATTCATTGAGATTGTTTTGGCCTAATGTATGGTCTTCTCTGGAGAATGTTCCATGTATATTTAAGAAAAACGTATATTCTGCCGTTCTTGAGTAGAGTGTTCTCCGTATGCCTCCTAGGTCGAGTTGGTTTCCAGTATTCTTTAAGTTCTCTATTTCCTTATTGAGCTGCTGTTTTGTTGTTCAATCTATTATAGAAAGTAGGGTGCTAAAGTTCCCAACTACTATTGTAGAATTATTTTTGCTTCACATATTTTGGGTCTCTGTTGTTAAGCAATATACGTTTATTATTGTTTATTATTGTTGCATCTTCTTAGTGAGTTGACCCATTTGTCAGTATATAATGTCCTTGTTTGACTTTTGTAATAGTTTTCTTATTTAAAGTCTATTTTGTTTGATATTAGTATAGCTACTTCATCTCACTTCTTGTTATAATATGCATGTAATATTTTTCCTATCCTTTCACTTTTAACTTTATGTTTTTGCATCTAAAATTAGTATCTTGTAGATAACATATAGTTGAATCGTGTTTTCAATCTATTCTGCTAATCTCTGCCTTTTACTTTTAAAATTTTTATTTTGTTTTTTACTTTTGTGACTACATAGTAGGTGTTTATATTTATGAGGTACATGAGATGTTTTGATACAGGCATGCATTGTTAAAAAATCACATCATGGAGAATGGGGTCCCCATTCCCTCAAGCGTTTATCCTTTGTGCTGTTAAAAGAAAAACTTTGGCCGAATTAATTTAAAGGAGTTTAGGGGTGGGGCCAAGATAGCCAACTAGAAATAGCACCATTCGGAGGATCCCATAAAACAACAACAACAACAAAAACAAAAACACAATATAATAAGCATGTGAATCCTTCACCGGCAACCAAGGTATCCAGGATCTTTCATCACAACTGACTAGGAAGCTGGCATGACCCATGGAGAGAAGGAAGAACAGTGTGGTGTGGTGGCCCACCTGAGAGCCACACAGGGCAGGAAAGCCCCCTCCCCCCAGCCAAGGGAGGCGGTGAATGAGTGTGCTACCCAGCCAGGGAAACCATGCTTTTTTCACAGAACTGTGCAACCCACAAGGATTGGAAGATCCCACTCATGAACCCATGCCACTAGGGCCTAGCGTCCCAACCCTGGAACATGCAGACGTGCAAACTCTTAACAGCTTCTCAGCTGAAATCTGCTTAAGCCTACTGAACTTCCTGGTGGAGAAGCAACCAGCACCGTGGCTGTGGCTGCCTGCTGTCTAAGCCCTTTGAGCTCCTTGGAGGAGGGGCAGCAGCCAGCACTGGGACTCTAAACTGCCTAACACACTAAGCTCCCAAGGCGGGGCAAGGGCAGCACCCATCTCCATAGCCCCAGAGTGTGCTTTTCCCCTGCTGGAGTCAGGGAGGCTGGATGGCTTGGTCCCAAGATTTGTCCCCTACAGCCCAACACACTGGCTGTGGCAGTCAGCTTCCAGAGTGCCTCTTCAGGCTTGACTCTGACCCATCCTTTCTCAGTGGGCAGGGCTTCCCTGCAGGAAGTCCAGTAACTCCAGCCAGAGGCTCAAGGACAGAACCCAGGTCCCCCTGGGCCTGAGCCCCTAGGGAGAGGGGTGGCCACAGTCTCTGTGGACAAGCAGACTTAGCCTTTCCTCCTAGTAGTTCTGAGGAATCTGGGCAGCCCAGATGAGTGGGTTTCCCCCAAGCGAGGCACATCCCTCCAACAAGGGGCAAAGTGCCTGGTTAAATGGGTCCTGTTCCCCATGCCACCCAACTGGGTGAGTCCCTCCAACAGGGGTTGTCAGACACCCTGTACAGGAGTGATCCTACTGGCATCAAGTTGGTGCTTTTCAAGGTCAGAGGTCCCAGAAGAAGGAGCAGGCACCCATTTTTGCTGTTGTCCAGCCTCCTTGAGTGACATCTCCAGGCGTGGGAGCGAATGAAATGAATAAGGCCTGAAGTGAACTCCCAGCAAACTGCAGCAGCCCTACAGAAGAGAGACCTGACCATTGAAAAACAAACAAACAAACAAACAAACAAGCTGGAAGCAACATCATCATCATCAACAGCAACAACAAAGCCCCACAAAAACCCCATCCAAGGGTCAGTAGCCTCAAAGACTGAAACTAGACAAACTCTCGAAGATGAGAAACAATTAACAAAAAAATGCTGTAAACCCAAAAGGCCAGAGTGCCTCTTGCCCTCTAACTGATCACAACATCTCTCCATCAAGGGCACAGAAGTGGACGGAGGATCAGATGGACAAATTTACAGAAGTAGGCTTCAGAAGATGGGTAATAAAAAACTATGCTGAGCTAAAGGAGCATGTTCTAACCCAATGCAAAGAAGCAAAGAAACTTGATAAAAGGTTAGAGGAATTGCTAACTAGAATAAACAGTTTAGAGAGGAACATAAATGACCTTTATCGATATTCAACATTTTTAAAGAAAAAAATTTTCAACCCAGAATTTCATATACAGCCAAACTAAGCTTCATAAGTAAAGAAGAAATGAAATTCTTTCCAGACAAGCAAATGCTAAGGTATTTTGTTACAACCAGGCCTGGCCTGCAAGAGTTCCTGGAAAAAGCACTAAATATGGAAAGGAAAAGCCGGTACCAGCCACTGCAAAAACACACCAAGATATAAAGACCAATGACACTATGAAGAAACTTCATCAACTGGTATGCAAAATAACCAAATAGCAGCATAATGACAGGATCAATACATATAACAATACAATTCAGACATAACAGTACTAACCTTAAATGTAAATGGACTAAATGCCCCAATTAAAAGACACAGGCTGGCAAATTGGATAAAGAGTCAAGACCCATCAGTATGCTGTATTCAGGAGACCCATCTCACGTGCAAAGACACACATAGGCTCTAAAATAAAAGAACCAAGCAAATGGAAAGAAAAAAAAAAAAAAAGCAGGGGTTGCAGTCCTAGTCTCTGACAAAACAGACTTTAAACCAACAAAGATGAAAAAAAAAATACAAAGAAAGACATTACATAATAGTAAAGGGAACGATTCAATAGGAAGTGCTAACTATTCTAAATATATATGCACCCAATACAGGAGCACCCGGATTCATAAAACAAGTTCTTAGAGACCTACAAAGAGACTTAGACGCCCAAACAATAATAGTGGAAGACTTTAACAACACACTGTCAGTATTAGATCAATGAGACAGAAAATTAACAAGGATATTCAGGACTTGAACTCAGCTCTGGATCAAGTGGACCTAGTAGACATCTACAGAACTCTTTACCCCAAATCAACAGAATATACATTCTTCTGTATATGAATAAGTGCCACATGACACTTATTTTAAAATCGACCACATAATTAAAAGTAAAACACTCCTCAACAAGTGCAAAATAAGTGAAATCATAGAAAACAATCTCTCAGGCAACAATGCAATCAAATTAGAACTCAGGATTAAAAGACTCACTCAAAACCACACAATTACATGGAAATTGAACAATCTGTTCCTGAATGACTCCTGGGTAAATAATTTAATTAAGGCAGATATGAAGAAGTTCTTTGAAACCAATGAGAACAAAGAGACAACGTACCAGAATCTCTGGGACACAGCTAAAGCACTGTTAAGAGGGAAATTTATAGCACTGAATGCCCATATCAGAAAACTTGAAAGATTTCAAATTGACACCCTAATGTCACAATTAAAAAGGATAGAGAGCCAAGAATAAACTAATCCAGAATCTAGCAGAAGACAAGAAATAATTAAGATCAGAGCAGAATTGAAGGAGATAGAGACACAAAAAAACCCTCCAAAAAATCAACTAACACAGGAGCTGTTTTTTTTTTTAAAAAAATTAACAAAATAGACTGCTAGCTAGACTAACAAAGAAGAAAAGAGAGAAGAATAAAGTAGACACAATAAAAAATGATAAAGGAGATATCACCGTTGACCCCACAGAAATACAAACTACCACCAGAGAATGCTATAGACACCTCTATGCAAATAAACTAGGAAATCTAGAAGAAATGGATAAATTCCTGGACATGTACACCCTCCCAAGACTAAACAAGGAAGACACAGAATTCCTGAATAGACCAATAACAAGCTCTGAAATTGAGGCAGTAATTAATAGCCCAGCAACCAAAAAAAAGCCCAGCACCAGATGGGCTCACAGCTGAATTCTACCAGAAATACAAAGAGGAGCTAGTACCATTCCTTCTGAAACTATTTCAAACAATTGAAAAGGAGAGACTCCTCCCTAACTCATTTTACGAAGCCAGCATGATCCTGATACCAAAACCTGGCAGAGACACAACAAAAAAAGAAAATTTCAGGCCAATATCCCTGATGAATATTGATGCAAAAATCGTCAATGAAATACTGGCAAACTGAATCCAGCAGCACATCAAAAAACTTATTTACCACGATCAAGTTGGCTTCATCCCTGGGATGCAAGGCTGGTTCAACATATGCAAATAAATAAACGTAACCTATCACATAAACAGAACCAATGAAAAAAACCACATGATTATCACAATAGATGCAGAGGAGGCCTTTGATAAAATTCAACATCCCCTCATGTTAAAAACTCTCAATAAACTAGGTATTTATGGAACATATCTCAAAATAATAAGAGCTATTTATGACAAACCCACAGCCAATGTCATATTGAATGGGCAAAAGCTGAAAACCGGTACAAGACAAGGATGCCCTCTCTCACCACTACTATTCAACATAGTATTGGAAGTTCTGGCCGGGGCAATCAGGCAAGAGAAGGAAATAAAGGATATTCAAATAGGAAGAGAGGATGTCAAATTGTCTCTGTTTGCAGATGACATAATTTTATATTTAGAAAACCCCATCATCTCAGCCCGAAAACTCCTTAAACTGATAAGCAAGTTCAGCAAATTCTCAGGATACAAAATCAATGTGCAAAAATCACAAGCATTCCTTTATACCAACAACAGAGAAGCAGACAGCCAAATCATGAATGAACTCCCATTCACAATTACTACAAAGAGAATAAAATACCTAGGAATATAGCCAACTAGGGATATGAAGGACCTCTTCAAGGAGAACTACAAACCACTGCTCAAGGAAATAAGAGAGGAGACAAAGAAATGGAAAAACATTCCATGCTCATGGTAAGAAGAATCAATATCGTGAAAATGGCCATACTGCCCAAAGTAGTTTATAGAGTCAATGCTATTTCCATTAAACTATCATTGAAATTCTTCACAGAAGTAGAAAAAGGTATTTTAAATTTCATATGGAATCAATGAAGACCCTGTATAGTGATGACAATCCTAAGCAAAAAGAACAAAGCTGGAGGCATCACTCTACCTGACTTCAAACTATACTACAAGGCTACAGTAACCAAAACAGCATGGTACTGGTACCAAAACAGACATATAGACCAATGGAGCAGAACAGAGACCTCAGAAATAACACCACACATCTACAACCATCTGATCTTCAACAAATTTGATAAAAACAAGCAATTGGGAAAGGATCTCCCATTCAGTAAATGTTGCTGAGAAAACTGGCTAGCCATAGGCAGAAAACTGAAAGTGGACTCCTTCCTTACACCTTATGCAAAAATTAACTCAAGATGGATTAAAGACTTAAATGTAAAACCCAAAACCATAAAAACCCTAGAAGAAAACCTAGGCAATACCATTTAGGATATAGGCATTGGAAAAGACTTCATGACAAAAACGCCAAAAGCAATTGCAACAAAAGCCAGAATTGACAAATGGGATCTAATTAAACTAACGAGCTTCTGTACAACAAAAGAAACTATCATCAGAGTGAACAGGCAACCTACAGAATGGGAGAAAATTTTTGCAGTCTACCCATCTGACAAAGGTCTAATATCCTGAATTTATAAGGAACTTAAACAAATTTACAAGATAAAAACCACCCCATCAAAAAGTGGGCAAAGAATATGAACAGACACTTCTCAAAAGAAGACACTTATGTGGACCGGGAGTGGTGGCACATGCCTGCAATCCCAGCACTTTGGGAGGCCAAGGCAGGTGGATCACAAGGTTAGGAGTTCGAGACCAGCCTGGACAATATGATAAAACCCCGTCTCTACTAAAAATACAAAAATTAGTCAGGCATGGTGGCATGCGCCTGTAGTCCCAGCTACTCGGGAGGCTGAGGCAGAAGAATCGCTTGAACCCAGGAGGTGGAGGTTGCAGTGAGCCAAGATCGCGCCACTACACTCCAGCCTGGGTGACAGAGTAAGACTGCGTCTAAAAAAAAAAAAAAAAGACATTCATGTGGCCAATAAACATATGAAAAAAAGCTCAATGTCACATCAGAGAAATGCAAATCAAAACCACAATGAAATACCATCTTAAGCCAGTCAGTATGGCGATTATTAAAAAGTCAGGAAACAATAGATGCTGTGGAGGCTGTGGACAAATAGGAACACTTATACACTGTTGGTGAGAATGTAAATTAGTTCAACCATTGTGGAAGACAGTGTGGTGATTCCTCAAGAATCTAGAACCAGAAATACCATTTGACCCAGCAATCCCATTACTGAGTATGTACCCAAAGGAATATAAATCATTCTACTATAAAGACACATGCACACATACGTTTATTGCAGCACTATTTACAATAGCAAAGACATGGAACCAACCCAAATGCCAATCAATGATAGACTGGATAAAGAAAATGTGGTACATATACATCATGGAATACTATGCAGCCATAAAAACGAATTAGATCATGTCCTTTGCAGTTGCAAGCCATCATCCTCAGCAAACTAACACAGGAACGGAAAACCAAATACTGCATGTTCTCACTTATAAGTGGGAGTTGAACAATGAGAACACGTGGACACAGAGAGGGAAACAACACACACCAGGGCCTGTTGTGGGGTAGGGGGGTGAGGGGAGGGAACTTAGTGGACGTGTCAATAGGTGCAGCTAACCACCATGGCACATGCATGCCTATGTAACAAACCTGCACGTTCTGGGCATGTATTCCATTTTTTTCGGAGAAAATTAAAATAATAAATAAATGTTCTCATCACACACACAGACACAGACACACACACACACACACACACACACAATAAATTTAAAGGAGTTTAATTGAGCAATGAACAATTTGGGAATCAGCCAGCCCCTAGAATCACAGAAGATTCAGACAGACTCCAGGGGTGACTTGTGGTCATAACAAATTTATAGACAACAAAGGTAAAGTGTTGTACAGAAATGAAAGTGAGGTACAGAAACAGCTGGATTGGTTACAGGTTGGTGTTTGCCTTATTTGAACACAGTTTGAACACTCACCAGTGTATGAGTGGTTGAAGTATGGCTGCTGGGATTGGCCAAGACTCAGCTATTGTTATAGGTGCATACTCTCAAATTAGGTTTTCAATCTTGTCTACCTATTAAGTTATGTTGCAGTTCATCCACAAAGACTCAAATATAGAAGTACAGAGTCCTTCTCAGGCCATATTTAGTTCTCTTTAATGGTGTTACAAACAATCCAATTATACTCTTTTAGTTATTTTAAAATATACAATTAAGTTGTTATTGACTGTAATCAACCTGCTGTGCTATCGAATAATAGGTCTTATTCATTCTTTCGAACTATTTTTTGTACCCATTAACCATCACCATGTTCCCTTCCAGCCCCCCATTAGCCTTCCTAGCCTAGGGTAACCATCCTTCTACTCTCTGTGTCCATGAGTTCAATTGTTTTGATTTTTAGATCCCACAAGTAAGTGAGAACTTGTAATGTTTGTCTTTCTATGCTTGGCTTATTTCACTTAACATAATGATCTCCAATTCTATCCATGTTGTTGCAAATGACAGGATGTCATTCTTTTTATGGCTGAATAGTACTCCATTGTGTATATGTACCACATTCCTTTATCCCATTCATCTGTCAATGGACATTTAGGTTGCTTCCAAATCTTGGCTATTATGAATAGTGCTGCAACAAACATGGGAGTACAGATATATCTTTGATATACTGATTTCCTTTCTTTTGGCTATGTACCCAGCAATGGGATTGCTACATCATATGGTAGCTCTGTTTTTAGTTTTTTGAGAAACCTCCAAACTGTTCTCCATAGTAGTTGTACTATTTATATTCCCATCAACAGTGTATGAGGGTTCCCCTTTCTCCACATCCTCGATAGCACTTGTTATTGCCTGCCTTTTAATTAGAGAGTTTAATTCATTTTTATTTAAAGTAATTACTGATAAGAAATGACTTACTGCTAATGTCTTGATATTTGTTTTCTATTTGACTGGTATATTTTGTGTTACTAATTTCCTCTATTATTGCCTTGTTTTGTGTTCAATTGACTTTTTGCAGTGTGCCATTTGATTACTTTTTCTTTCTCTTTCTTTTCTTTCTTTCTTCTTTTTCAGAAGCTTTCTTTTGTTGTTTTTTTGAGGATTACTATTAACCTCTTACATGTGTGACAACCCATTTTGAATTAATATCATCTTAGTACCCTCTTAATGTTTCATATAGGGAACATCTGCTAAGGGTGAACATTCTCAGCTTTTGTTTATCTGTGAATGATTTACTTTGTGTTTCATTTTAAAAGGAGTGTTTTGTTGGATATAGCGTTCTTGGTTGACAGTTTTTTTTTTTTCACTTTAAATATGTCATACCACTGCATTCTGGCCTTCTTGGATTCTGCTGAGAATGTAGCTGTTAATTTTATTGATGATCCTTTGTACATGATGAGTTGCTTCTCTGTTGCTACTTTTAAGATTATTTCTGTCTTTTGAAAGTTCAATTAGAGTATGTCTTGATGTGATTCTCTTTTTGTTTATTCTATGTGTCAAGCTTCTTGGAAGTGTAGATTAATGTGTTTTATTTTTTAAAATGGGAAGTTTTTCACCATTATTTCTTCAAACATTCTTTTTGTACATTTCTCACTTTTTATTCTGGAAATCTCATTATGTATATGTTGGTAGGTTTGATGGTGTCCCATAAGCCTCTTAAGCTCAGTTAATTTTTCTTAATTATCTTTTCTTTCTGATCCTCAGATTGGATAATTCAATTGACCCATCTTCAAGTTTACTGATTATTTCTTCTCCCTGCTCAAATCTGTAGTTGAGATCCTCCAGTGAATTTTTAATTTTACAAATTATGTTTTTCAGCTTCAGAATTTCTGTTTGTTACTTTTTATAATTTTTAATCTCTTTAGTAATATTCTCTATTTGTTCTGTACATCATTTTCTTGATATTTTTTAGTTCTTTGAGCATGTTTAAGTCAGTTGGTTTAAAGTATTTGTCTAGCAATTCCAATGTATTTGCTTCCTTTGGTACAGTTTTGGTTAATTTATTCAGTGAATGGGCTATACTTTCTTGTTTCTTTGCATTTTTTCATAATTTTTGGTTAAAAATTGGACATTTTCAGTAGTATAATGTGGTAACTATGGAAATCAGATTCTTCTCCCTCCTTAAGGGTTGTTTTGTTGTTTGCTGTGGGTTGTAAGTTCTTTTTTGTTTAGTGGCTTTCTAAACTATCTGTAAAGACTATATTTTTTTCTTGTGTAGTCTCTGATGTCTCTTTGCCTTTAGCTTATGTTATGATAGAGATTTTCTTGAATGGCTGGAGTCAATAAAGGAAGAAGAATGGAAAAAATATTTTAGTCTTTTAAAATTGGCTCTATTGGGGACTGTATTAGTCCATTCTCACATTGCTATAAAGAACTACCTGAGACTGGTAATTTATGAAGAAAATAGATTTAATTGACTTACAGTTCTGCAGACTGTACAAGAAGCATGGCTGGAAGGCCTCAGGAAACTTATAATCATGGTGAAAGGTGTAGAGGAAGCAAGCATGTTTTACCATGGCAGAGCAGGAGAGAGAGAGGGCTAAGGGGGAAGTGCCACACACTTTTAAACCAACAGATCTCATGAGAACTCCCTATCACAAGAACAGAAAGGGGGAAATCTGCCCCTATGATCCAGTCACCTCCCACCAGGCCCCCTCCCTCTACATTGAGAATTACAATTCAACATGAGATTTGGGTGGGGATACAGAGCCAAACCATATCAGGGACATTCCTTCAATGCTTAGCCAGTTTCTTTATAACTCTGCCTTAGTCTTCACTCTATATTTGTGCTGAGCCTAATGATAAGCCTCAGGTGAATACTTAGGGTCTTCTCAGGTCTTTTCTGAGTGGGAGCCCTCCCCTGGGGATGCATGAATTTCTAAATTCCCCAGCTGGTACATTAAATTAAAGCATTTTCAATGCTTTAATTCTTCAAAGAATATTTCTTTCCAGTTTTTTTTTCTCCCAGGCTTTTAGTGCACCCATTCTTTACCTTGACTGCAGTCTTTTGCCCTAGGCAACAGTGTTTTGTTAATTTGCCTTTTAATATTTTTCAAGAATATCCTCTGTATACTCTCTTTTCTTCCCTGAGAGAGTTCTGACTTAGATGAAGCAAAGGCAAGTACCTTGTGTGAGTCCTTTAGGCAGTTGCCCTATAGATCAAAACAAACAAACAAAAACCCCACAATTATTTGAGAAGATAACCTACTGTCTCTCTCTGGAATAAGGTACTAAGGTCCTACACTGGGACCAGAGGAACTGTCTTCAAGACTGTTGTCAAGTCAGAGATGGGACAGTGCAAGGGCAAGTAAAAACACTGAAAAGTTCTTCTACCATTTTAAAATTGCCTTTTTCTTGACTCAGCATTTACTTGGTTTCTACAAAACTTTGACTATTTTCCAGAATTCCTACAAAGGTGATTCTGAGCATGTTTGCTCATTTCTTGGTATTTCTGTGGAGGAACAGGCCTTTGGAGCTAACTGCTTTGCCATTTTTGCTGACATCACCTTTCCACAATTTGTTTTGGATTCCTCTAGTATTTATTAAGGACTTGCTATGCGTCAGGCACCATGTTAAATGTTTTATGTTTATTTAACCCTCATACTAATTATATGAGGGCAATATTATTATCCACATCTTTTTCACAAAAGAAGAAAAACAGGGAAGAATTGTCCAAGGAAATACTACAGATAGGAAGAGATACACATGAGCTTGAACTCAGATCTGTATGATTTCTAGCCCCGGGCTCTTAATTGCTAGGATAAACCAATATATTAAGAAAGGCAGGCATAATAAAAGGTGTTAGGTGACCTAATTATAGACACAATTTTATGCTAAGGGATTAACTGTAATTTGTTTATATAAAAGACGGTTTTTATTTTCTATCTCTCATTCATGCTTTGCATCTGAATGGTGTAAGTGAGTGTGAAGGGTCTCAATAGAAGTAAGAGAAAGAACTATATCCAAGATAATCCATCAATATACAGGATGAATAAACAAATGTTGATTACTGTTCATGCTAGCGTGTAATGTTTTTATTAAAAGATTTAAGCTAGGAGGATGGCCAAAGTAAATAGAAAAGGAGTGAAGGGAGGATGTATGGATAGTTGATACATGATTATCCTATTCTTGTGTGTTGCAGTTGTTCCTGATTATTTTGATGGAAGACTATTAGGGAACTGTAAGAGTTGCGGATTTAGACTCCCTGAGTTCAAATTCTGACTCTACTTTTTGCCATCTCTATGGCCTTGGGCAAATTCACTAATCTGTCTATGCTTCAGTTTCCTCACTATGAGATATGGGGATAATAATGGTACCCACTTAATCGTATGCTTCAGAATCAGATAAGCTAGTAAAGTGAACAGCATTAAGAACTGTGTCTGGCACAGAGTAACCATTTTAAAACGTTGGCTATTAGTATTATTATAAAACTAAATAGAAAAAAAAACACATTTTTTTCTCAATAAGATTTTAATGGTCACACTTCATTATCACCTCCCTTTGTTCACTTACTTATCCGTGTGGACCCTTATGGGGCACATGGCACTTTAGAAGCATCTCTTGTTTTGCATTTGACCTTGTTAGGGTAACTGTAACTCAAAAAAGACAAAAGAAAATTGAATGGCTTTCCTATCATGCTTCTTCCTGACAACTTCTTCAATTCTCCTTCATTTCAAAGAGGATGAAAATGTACAGACAGGCATTTTTTTAATAACTGAAATTGTACAAACATCCCTCATACTTGTACTGAAAGTTCCATTTTCATTTAGCATTTTATTTCCTTCTGTGTAATTTTAAGTTTACAAAATCTCAGATAACATTAATCTCAACAAAATTTTGTTAATGATGTTACTTCTGGTACTCCAATATGATGAAGCTAAAATATGAATAGATGGAAGTCTTTTTATGAATTTTTATTTGAAAGTGTCTTGGGGAGCCTATGGACATGAGGATTTATATTGTTTTTCCACTGTGATACATATGAAGGATGATGTTGATGAAATTAAAACAGCCCTGTGGACTCATCTAAAAATTCCTTGTGTGTACTAACAGATGGTAATCTTCATATTTCCTCAAGAAGTCATTTAGGAATGCCAGCAAATAAGTGTGACATTATTATTTTTAAATAGATTTTATATTTTAGAGCAGTTTTAGGTTCACAGCAACGTTGAGCAGAAGGTACAGATATTTACCATATATTTACACATAATATCTTTCCCCATTATCAATATCCCCCACCAAGGTGGCACGTTTATTGCAATTGATGAACCTAGGTTGATATATCATTATCACTCTAAGTTCATGGTTTACATTAGGGTTCCCTCTCAGTGTTGTACATTCTATGGGTCTGAAAAATGAATAATGACATATGTCCATCATTATAGTATTATACATGGTAGTTTTATTGCCCTAAAAGTCCTCTGTGCTCTGCCAAAGTGGCATTATTTTAACAAATAAATTTGACCTTTTTCCTAGTCTCACTATAAAAAGCAAATCCTTCAAACATGCTGAAACTTTATAATTAGTGATGATACTGATAAGAAACCTAAGAAGTGACTCTGCATCATAATGGGCCCCAAGATCAAGAACCAGCTAACTTGCCAAAGTGCTTCACTTTACAAAAGAAGAGAGTGGTGATCAGTTGCCCAAAGTCACACAGTGGTGAGCAACTCCAGGGACACTTGACTCTGGGCTTAGTTATTCAGTCCACAGACACTTATTGAGCTTCTTCTGTGTCTAAGGCCTCTTGCCCAACAAAATGGTGAACAAGACTCCACCTACTTCAAGGATTGGGAGAATAGAGAGTGGAATGGGAACAACTGGTGAGTAAAGCATCAATTATGTAACAGTATTAAGGTGAAATACAGAAGTTGGTAGAAGCACAGATCAGGGCAATCAAACTGGAATTTGTAGTAGGTTTGAGGAAGGCTGCCCAGAAGAGGGGATATCTAAGGTAGACTTGAAGAATGAATGGGAGTCAAGTCATATTTGGCCAATTGATAATTGATATTAAGGTAAGACTATGTCCAAAATTGGCATCATAGAAGAAAAAATAGCCCTTTAACAATCCTCCTCTTGTAACCTTAGCCAGAGTTAGAACCTTTACTGGGTAATGATAAATAATAATACTCATTGGTTTATTGTTGTTAATTTGTAAGCATATCTGTATTAGAACTTCATGTGATTCTTTCAGTGATTCCATGAGTAAGGAAGAGCAGGTATAATCAATATCTCAAAGAATGACCTAAAATAAATTTGGAAGTAAATAAAGTGAAATTACAGTGGATGTGACCCTTTTGATTTTTTCTTTGAGATATGAAATAGCCTTTGTTTGCTCAAACACATACTGACCATCTTGTGGAGTAAAGTTTGGTCCGTTAGAGAAGTGAAAAATGCCATATCAGTCATGTTAGTTGATGTTCTTCCCATGACCAGTTTGTATTCTGATTGAACTACCTCACCCACAGCCTGTGACCCTACATCCACAGGATGAGCCTATCTTTCCTTTGGTTGAAACTAATTGACTAGGATTGGATACTTTGATCGTGATTCTATAAAGCAGGGCTATACAGATAAGATTTAATTATTGGCCCCAACTTTTTACCCTTCTGTTTGTTAGTCTGTTTGTGTTGCTATAAAGGAATACATGAGGCTAGATCATTTATAAAGAAAGGATGTTTATTTGGCTTATGGTTCTGCAGACTGTACAGGAAGTGTGGCACCAGTATCTGCTTCTGACGGGGACTTCAGGAAGCTTCCAGTTATGGGAGCATCTGCTTCTGGTGAGGGCTTCATGAAGCTTCAGGGTAGGGGAATAGCTATCACATGGTGAGAGTGGAGAAAAAAGAAAGAGAAAGGAGATGCCTGGCTCTTTTTAATAATCAGATCTCTTGGAAACTAATGGAGTGAGAACTCACTCATTACTGTGAGAACAAGACCAAGCCATTTATGATGGATCCACCCCTGACCAAAATACCTCCCACCAGACTCCACCTCCAACATTGGAGATCAAGTTTCAACAGAGATTTGGAGGGAACAAATATCCAAATTATATCACCTTCCCTTGCACCCATATTCTTATGGTCTCATTATGGGCAGAAAGTACTTTCTCACTCAGGACTTTGGACTTGCTGCATGACTTGTGCTGGCTAATGGCACGCAGGTGGAAATGCCAGCCATTCTGAGCCTATGCTTTAAGAGGCTTTCTGTGTTCCTTCTCATCCACTTGTGCCTCTGTCATCTCATGATAAAAACTTCTCTTGAATAACTTCTGCCCCTGTAGCCTGAGTCTTAGAATAAACTCATGTGGAGCAGAGCTGCCAAGCTAAGTCAATTAAGTTTAGCTGACACCAGCTGACTCACAGATCCATCAGAATCAATGGTTCATATCTTGCCCTTGATGTTTGCAACTAACTTGATGGAAGAGCAGTAGATGTTGTCCTCTTGACCTGAAACCTAAGGTAGACTTTGTGGCTTGGACTGCCATTTTGGGCTACAGATGAGTATGTAGAGGAGGTCAGTTTTCAGAGAAAGACAGGAAGTGAAATATACAAGTGACAGAGACAATCATCTTGGCTTCTAGCTGTTCTCTAGATTTAGCTTCCACAAGGCAGGGAGCTGTAATGGTAGGTAGTGGTCTTTGGACTGGGTGACATTCTCAATCTGTGAGAGGACTGGCTATTATTGGACTGTCTTGCAAAAACTGGGATACCATGTGGTTTCTTGAAATTAGGCAGAATTACTAGCAGTAAGACTGAGGAACAATGTTAAAGTATGGTTTCTGCAAGGTTGTCTTGAAGCTGAGTCACCTTAAAACAAGGATAGTTTAGATTTTTCTCTTGGAGAGCAAGATCAGTCCAAAAGTCTAGGAAGTGGCTGCATCTACAGGGGATCAAGTTTCCAGAGATGAATAAAGGAGATGTAAGAGGCAGCTGTTATTTTGTCTGTACAGTTTCCTTTCTTGGGTTTACTTAAAAATGTTCCTGTGAGAAATATACTGCCTTGCCTAACTTCTCTTTTCAGCTTAAATTATACCATCCCCAGCCACACTCAGAAGCGGTCAGTCTTAATACCATGTCACTCTGCCTTCCCTCTCTTCTCATCACAAAGTAAATTGAACCAAGGGAGTACTTCTGCCTGACCCAAAGGAAACCAGTCCATGTGGCTTCTGTGGGGCTCAACCTGGTTACAGGGGTGTAAAGATTTGGCAAACAGACTAGCTCATCTGCTTGGCTACAGTGATTGGTTCAGTCTTAATTTAGGGCCCCAGCCAGGACAATCATAGTCCTCTCTAGGGTTTTTCTTCCAGAAGGTTGAGGAGAGACTATTATTTTTACTCTGATGGCTGAGCTGGCAGCATTTAAGGGAAGAGCTGATAGTGGCTATTTTGATGCTATCAGATGAGAACCTAAGGATTAATTCTGGCAGATGCAAGAAGTATGGTGAAGAAGCAGGAAGGTGGGAGGGAAGAAGGGAGAGACAGAGGAAAGAGAATGAGAGGGCACTGAAAATAGTGCCTGAACTCCTGGTATGCAGCCCTGCTAAAGCTAACTCTATCCCCTGGTTTTGACAGGTGCTAGTCCAATAAATGCCCGCTTCTCTTTTTCTTAAACTGGTTTGAGTTAGGTTTCTATCACCTCTAACAGACAGTCTTGAAGAATCCAGAAGGACCACTGGGGTAGAGAGGAGGCAGCCCATTGTGCGGACTAGGTCTTCTTTATTGGCACAGAGCTCAGCTCCTTAAAATACAAGAGAGAAAGCCTGCATAGATTCCTCTGAAAGCAGAAAGTAAATTATAAAATCATGAAGGAAACCAAAGCAAAACATATCAGGCCTAATTCAATTTACGTTATTAGGTAAAGGTTTTTATAAGACTTTTAAGACTTGCTGTAATTTCATAATGTCAGTGGTAGGTACTGCTCAAAGTAAACTGCATGGATTCAAATCCCACCTTCAGTATTTACTAACTGTGAATATTAACCTCTCTGAATAGTAGCCTCATCTCTAAAATAGGGATAAAAGTAGTGCCTATCTCATGCAGTTGTTGCAAGAAATAAATGACTTAATTTATGCAAAGCTTTTAGAAGAGTGTTCAAGAAACACACAATAAGTGAAACTGTTATTATGAGCTGTTTTTATTTCTCACATTTGTTACCTTGATTTGTAAGAGCGATGGTGTATTTGTGTAGGCTCAAGAAGATGGGATGATGAACAACACAGGTGAACAAATCCCTAAGGTTTCTGGGAAAGAGGAGGCAGGTAAACTGTAAGTGAACCAGAACTCATAAATATCCCTGGGTGTTCATTCTGGCTTAAGGTATTTGGGAATCAGGTATCTATAATGTACGGGTAAAGACATTGAGGACTAGAGACTGATGTGCTCCAGGCCCATCAGAAGTTACAGGCAGAGCTGAGACTTGAGCCCAGATCTTGTGATCTTAATTGGGCCCCCTTTCCAGGTCACCATAGTATGAGCAATGTGAAGGCAGGGACTGTATTTGTTATCCTGAGGGTTTGAAGAAATTTAAATGGAATGAATAAATGAATGAATGAGTGAATGAATCCGGTCCAAAATGACTCTTCTGGTCACTAATGGTATTTAACAAATTACTGCAACGTTGGTGGCTTAAAACAATAACCATTTTATTATGCCCATGGATTTGGGGTGAGGAATTCATGAAGAGCCCAAGTAGGCAATTTTCATTTGGTTTCTCATGCAGTTACAGTCAAATGACGTCTTGATTCATTTGGATGTTCAAGATTGCTTAGTCATGTTACTGGTAGTTGGATAATGGTTGTTTGCTGTGAGCTCAACTGAGGCATCTGAAGCATCTATACACGGCCTGTTCATGTTGGACTTCTTACAGGATGGCTCAGGACTCCAAGCAAAAATGTTGCAGTGGCGAAGTGGAAGCTACCTTTCCTTTTCTGACCTACCCTTAGAAGTCACATAACATTACTTCTACTGTATTCTGTTGGGTACAAGTGAATTGCAAGCTTGCAAGCGGAGAGGACATAGATTGCACCACTGAATAGGTAGGGTGTCAAAGAATTTAGGGCCATAAAAATGAAACTTCCACAATGACCTTCATTATATTTGTAAGTTATATCCATGTAAATAGACTCTGCAAGGGTGAGACTTGATGCTGGTCCTGTCCCAGGTTACCTGATATTCCTCAGAACATGAGTCACGGAGGTGCCACCTGTTTTGCTTACTGGCCATGGCTACACACCCTCTTTCTGCTGCTGCTTATTTGTATCTCAAGCCACCAGTGGGATATTATTCTTGCCTCTGTGTGACATGATTCTTACTCTTTGCACCATGCCCATATCCATCCTCCTGTTTCTCTCTTTCCCTGGAAGTCAGGCTACACCCTTTGCAGCAGCTCTTCCTGAGTGAGGCTGTCACGAGCCCATTTTCCCATCAGAAACCACTCTGAGAGTTCCACTTAGCTCAGGGCAATGCACACCACTTTGGTGTCACTCCTGATTTCACTGCCTACAGTTCAAAGGTTCTCTAGATTAAGTCCCTTTGGTTTAGAAAAATATCCTTGCTAAAGTCTCTTTAATGGAGGATGAACTGGTGAGATGTAGGAGTGATCCGTGCTACTAACAAAAATGAGACAAAGTCCTGAAAATGTTTGCGCTTTTCCTGCAGAAACCCTTCCTAGGGGACATAAGGGTCACCAAACAATGGTTTCTGAAGATGATGCTGCTGATTCTGAATCTAGTAATTTTTCCAGGAACCACCTAGAAATAAAACATAACCCTGAAATTTTACTGTAGTAAAAATTTTAAAGCAAATCAAAACACAAGGAATACAATATGCAGATCAATGCAATGAATCTCTATATTGCTATATTTAATATTTTCATTTTTGAAGGGGTTTGGTTCACTGCCAAAATAATCTGAAACACTAGAATCCCATTAGTCATTAAGAACTAATTAGGTGGGAAGTTGTCAATTTGTAAGCTAATTTGGGGCGTATAAGAGAAAAATAAACTGAATTATTTTAAGGGACCACAAGCATCTCTCACACTTCTAAGTATAATTATGCCACAACCAGCATAGATAATGCTGCCCAAAATGGAACTTTAAGATAAGACTAAACACAACCTTTTAAGCCCTAAGGAAAACATTTATGAACAGTCTAAAAGAATAATAATGCTAATTTATAAGGTAAATTGGGAAATGAGAGTCAAAGGAATATTATGTTCAAACTACATGTTATGGTTAGAGTGTCCCTGAAGCTTAGAAGAAAAAAAAATTCATGAAATTAGAAAGCTAGTCCTAAGGAATTGAAAAATGCAGTAATTATCTTGGTTGTGGTTAAGGGTACAGGTAATTCATTTTAAGTAACAAACAAACAAACTGTATTTTACTTCCTGAAATCTCACAGAAAAGCAATTTCAGTAAGATGAAAAACACCAAATTGAAAAAATGGTTGATTTGGCTTTCTTCGTCACCTCACGGACCAAATCAAAGAGACTGTAGAACTAATTACCCCAATTGTGAAAAAATGAACTAGCCAAGAGAAATGAGTCCTCCCGAAGCAAATTCAGAAACAAACTAAAATTGGTGTATATTTTTCTTAATTGTTTTTCATTTGAGAGCAAAGAACCTATATTGCTCAGATTAAAAAAAAAAACAGAGCAAATTCAGGGGTCATAGAGTCCTCCCAAAGCAAATTCAGAAACTAAAATTGGTGTATATTTTTCTTAATTCTATTTCATTTGAAAACAAAGAACCTATATTGCTCAGATTAAAAAAAAAGAAGCAGAGAGAATTCAGGAGTCATAACTGAACTGAAGGTTTGATAGAATCAGGGTGGGTCATTGAAGATGGTAGACCTGGGATAAGATACTTGGAAGTCTGTGTTGGGTGTGTCCTTTTGTCTCTGACAGAACAACATGCAGTATGCTTCATGGTGGGAAGGCCTGTAGCTTTCCTAACTCTTGCTGGCTGCCTTGTGTTAGCAAATAATTAAGAGTCATTACTATAAGATGTGACACTGTTATTAAGAATTTCAGAAGTTAGAGGCTTCCCATAAATGTCAAAGGGAGAAAAACTTACCATTGGGTAGTGACAATTCTGGTCCTTTTTGGAAGATATAATATGTTCAAGAGGTTATAGATGCTGCTTCACATGAACTTAAATTGATCCATTTGCCAGTTGAGGCACGTGTTAATAGAGGCCATCCAAAAGGTTGGCTATGGAGGATCAGGCCTATACTGCTTGTTCAACGCTGTGGGGCTGACCCCTGAAGATTCCCCTTGCCTGCTCCTGCTCCCTCTCTGACAGCCCGAATGGAGGGGCTGAGCTGTGTGGTATGGTAGTTCTGGGCTCCTTGGGACCTCTTAGGAACCTAAAGCAAGTTAAAGAGAGCCTCCCCAGAACCCATGTCCTTTTAGGGACCAAGCAGAGTATGTCCCATGGCATTTTGAGTGTTTTGTTTTTGCCTCTAATTTATTTTAAGAATCTGTTTACACAGGAAGTTCTCTTAAATAACTGACATCCAGCTAACAAGAATACTTGCTTATAGAAATGGCAGCTAGCTCATCTTGTTCTACTTGTTTTAGGCTCTCTTTCTCCAGTAAAATATCTTGAAGCTTATTTTTGGAGAATTTGAAGTTTAATTTTGGAGTATTTGTGGGCTCACAGGTAAAGGAAGGAAGGAAGCTGGAAAAGAGGTTATATTCTAAGGCAGGAATGAGTAGTACTTCTCTCCTACCATCTTTCTCTCCTGCTGCTCATTTTTACTTTTTTTGTCCAACTTTGAAGTTGACAGGTAAACATTTGGGGAGCACAGATAGTATTGATTTTGAACTCAAACTTCTCTGGACTCTAGTTATATAGCTCTAACTCCTATACCATACCTCTACTTGGACAGATCAAAGGCACCTCAAATGCAACACTTCCAATGCAAAAATCATAGTTTATTTCTCCCCCAACAGCCACTCTTACTGCTCTTCCTACTGAACTTTCATACAGCAACCAAAGTCAGCCTTTAAATATGTAAATTGCTGATTTCTTTGAGCAGTGTTTTCTAATTCTGATTGTAGAGATCTTTTAGCTCCCTAGTTAGCTGTATTCCTAGGTATTTTATTCTTTTTGTGGCAATTGTGAATGGGATTGCATTCCTGATTTGGCTTCCGGCTTGACTGTTGTTGGTGTATAGGAATGCTAGTGATTTTTGTACATTGATTTTCTATCCTTAGACTTTGCTACAGTTGTTTATCAGCTGAAGGAGTTTTTGGGACAAGACTATGGGGTTTTCTAGATATAGCGTCATGTCATCTGCAAACAGGGATAATTTGACTTCCTCTCTTCCGATTTGAATGCTCTTTCTTTCTTTATCTTGCCTGATTGCTCTGGCCAGGACTTCCAATACTATGTTGAATAGGAGTGGTGTGAGAGGGCATCCTTATCTTGTGCTGATTTTCAAAGGGAATGCTTCCAACTTTTTCTCATTCAGTATGATGTTGGCTGTGGGTTTGTCACAGATGGCTCTCATTATGTTGAGGTATATTCGTTCAGTACCTAGTTTATTGACAGTTTTTAACATGACGGTTGTTGCATTTTATTGAAAGCCTTTTCTGCAAAGACCGTTCGACCCGGCAATTCCTTACTGGGCATATACCCAGAGGAATATAAATCATTCTTTCATAATGACACAGGCACATATATGTTTATTGCAGCACTATTCACAATAGCAAAGACATGGAATCAGCCTAAATGCCCATCAATGGTACAATGAATAAAGAAAATGTGGTACATATATACCATGGAATACTATGTAGCCATAAAAAAAACAAGATCCTGTCCTTTACAGGAATATGGATGGAGCTGGAGGCCATTATCCTTAGCAAACTAACACAGGGACAGAAAACCAAATACCGGACGTTCTCACTTATAAGTGAGGGCTAAATGATGAGAGCACATGGACATATTGAGGGGAACAACACACACTGCAGCCTACCTGAGGGTGGAGGTTAGGAGGAGGGAGGGAACCAGGAAAAATGATTGATGCGTACTAGGCTTAATACCTGGGTGATGAAATAATCTGTACAACAAAGCCCCATGACACAAGTGTACCTATGTAACAAACTTGCACATTACCCCAAACTTAAAATAAAAGTTCAAAAATAAAATCAAAAGAGGGAAAAATATATGTAAATCAGAGCATGTCCTTGGTCTGCCTAAAACCCTTGGATGGCTTTCAATGGCTCTAAGAATAAAGATCCAAATCTATTTTAAAAAGTCTCTTGGCCGGGTGCGGTGGCTCATGCCTATAATCATCCCAGCACTTTGAGAGTCCGAGGTGGGTGGATCACTTGAGGTCAGGAGTTTGAGACCAGCCTGGCCAACATGGTGAAACCCCATCTCTACTAAATATACAAAAATTAGCCAGCTGTGAATCTGTCTGATCCTGGGTTTTTTTTGGTTGATAGGTGTATTAGTCAGGGTTCTCTAGAGGGACAGAACTAATGGAATATATAGATATTATATATAGATATATATTATATATTTTATATAATATATATATAGGACCAGACAGATTCACAGCTGAATTCTACCAGATGTACAAAGAAGAGCTGGTACCATTCCTACTGAAACGATTCCAACAAATTGAAAAGGAGGGACTGCTTCCTCACTCATTCTATGATGCCAGCATCATCCTGATACAAAAACCTGGCAGAGACACAACAGAAAAGAAAGCTTCAGGCCAATATCCTTCAGGCTAATATCCTTGATGAACATCGATGCAAAAGTCCTCAACAAAATACTGGGAAACTGAATCCAGCCGAACATCAAAAAGCTTATACACCATGATCAAGTAGGCTTCACCCCCAGGATGCAAGGATGGTTCAACGTACACAAATCAATAAATGTGATTCATCACAGAAGCGGAACTAAAGACAAAGCCATATGATTATCTCAGTAGATGCAGAAAAGGCTTTCAATAAAATTCAACATTCCTTCATGTTAAAAACTCTCAATAAACTAGGCATTAAAGGAACATACCTCAAAATAATAAAAGCTACATATGACAAACCCACAGCCAATATCATACTGAATGGCCAAAAGCTGGAAGCATTCTCTTTGAAACCTGGCACAAGACAATGATGTTTTCTCTCACCGCTCCTATTCAACATATAGTATTGAAATTTCTGGCTAGGGCAATCAGGAAAAAAGAAATAAAGGACATTCAAATAGGAAGAGAGGAAGTTAAACTATTTTTGTTTGCAGACAACATAATCCTATATCTAGAAAACCCCATTGTATCAGCCTAAAAGCTTTTAAAGCTGAAAAACAACTTCAGCAAAGTCTCAGAATACAAAACTATTGTACAAAATCTGCTAGCATACCTATACACCAACAACAGTCAAGCAGATAGCCAAATCGGGAATGCATTCCCATTCACAATTGCCATAAAAAGAATAAAATACCTAGGAATACAGCTAACAAGGGAGGTGAAAGATCTCTACATGGTGAACCACTGCTCAAAGAAATCAGAGATGACACAAAGAAATGGACAAACATTTTATACTCATGGATAGAAAGAATCAATGTCTGTAAAATGACCATACTGCCCAAAGCAATTTATAGATTCAATGCTGTTTTCATTAAACTACCATTGATATTCTTCACAGAACTAGAGAAAATAATTTTATAATTCATATGGAACCAAAAAAGAGCCTGAATAACCAAGGCAATCCTAAGCAAAAAGAACAAAGCTGGAGGCATCACACTATCCGACTTCAAACTATCCTACATGACTACAGTAACCAAAGCAGTATGGTACTGGTGCAAAAGCAGACAAATAGACCAATGGAACAGAATACAAAGCCCAGGAATAAGACCACACACCTACAACCATCTGATCTTCAACACACCTGACAAAAATAAGCAATGGGGAAAGGAATCCCTATTCAATAAATGATGCTGGAATAACTGGCTAGCCATATGCAGAAAATTGAAACTAGACCCTTTCCTTACACCATGTACAAAAATAAACTTAAATGTAAAACCCAAAACTATAAAAACCCTGGAAGACAACCTAGGCAATACCATCTGGATATAGAAACGGGCAAAAATTTCAAGTCGAAGACGTCAAAAGCAGTTGCAACAAAAGCAAAGACCTATAGACAGAAATACCAAAAAGCAAAAATTGACAAATGGGATCCAATTAAACAGCTTCTGCACAGCAAAAGAAACTATCAACAGATTGAACAGACTACATAGAATGGGATAAAATTTTTGCAAACTATGCATCTGACAAAGGCCTAATATCCAGTATCTATAGGAAACTTAAACAAATTTACAAGAAAAAAACAAACAGCCCCATTGAAGAGTGGGCAAAGAACATGAACAGACACTTTTCAAAAGAAGACATAGATGTGGCCAACAAGCATATGAAAAGAAACTCAACATCACTGATCATTAGATACATGCAAATCGAAACCACAGTGAGATACCATCTCACACCAATCAGAATGGCTATTAATAAAAAGTCAAAAGATAACAAATGTTGGCAAAATTGTGGAGAAAAAGGAATGCTTATACACTGTTAGTGGGAGTGTAAAGTAGTTCAACCATTGTGGAAAACAGTGTGGTGATTCCTCAAAGACCTATAGACAGAAATACCATTCAACCCAGCAATTCCATTACTGGATATATACCCAAAGTTATGTAAGTCATTCTATTATAAGGACACATGCACATTATTCACAGCAGCAAAGACATAGAATCAACCTAAATGCCATCAATGGTAGACTGGATAAAGAAAATGTGTATATATACACCATGGAATACTATGCAGCTGTAAACAATAATGAGCTCATGTCCTTTGCAGGGATATGGATAGAGCTGATGATCATTATCCTTAGAAATCTAACGCCAGAGCAGAAAACCAAATACTGCATGTTCTCACTTATAAGTGAGCTAAACGATGAGAACTCATGAACACATAGAAGGGAACAATGCACACTGGGGCCTCTCAGAGCGTGGAAGGTGGGAGGAGGGAGAGGATCAGGAAAAATAACTAATGGACACCAGGCTTAATACCTGGGTAATGAAATAATCTGTATAACAAACCCCCATGATACACATTTACCTAAGTAAAAAACTTGCATATCCTGCACACCTCTGAACTTAAAAGTTTAAAAAAAGATTGTTACTTATGAGTTTAATGCCATACATACAGTAAGCACTAAGCAAAACACTCAATATCGAACACTTAGTTCCTTGTAGTTGGCAAAGCATTTTCTCATGCACTAACTCATTGATCCTCATAATAATCCTGTAAGGTAAATATTATTAACTCCAACTTTACAAATTAGGAAGTAGATTTTCATATTGTTAGTGGGCTAAAGGATGGTGTGGAATTGGGGGTTGATATGTGGAAACCCCAATAGGAAGCAATGAAAGGCTGGCAAACTGAACTAGCTGCAGAGTATGGCCTCAACAAGAAACCTGAGCAGGCTGATCTCAGGGGCTGACAGGAAGATCAAGTTTGGGCTTTAGCCCATATTCAGAATCAAGGGAGAGACTGCTCCAGCAGATAGATCACAATGAAGAAGGACACTGAGCTATTCTGTAATATTCAGCAGAGAATCCCAGGCAGGAACTCAGTGCCATGGACTGGTTCAACACAGGAAGCAGAGAAATGTCCATTGGTGCTGTCAATTCTAGTTACCACCCATGGGAATGCTGAGGTTCCTGTTATGTATCCTGCCTTTGTCCCATTGACTGGCCTGTGTGTGGGTACTTTCAGTAGTAGGGACAGGGATAATGAGAGCAAGAGGCATTAGGCAGGGGTGAACCTGGGGGAGCAATTCTTTGTCTTTTTACTTCATAAGCTATGCAATTTCTACTGTACCTCACTGGCTGCCATGAATAAGAGAAGAAAATTAAGGAGAGGCAAAGAGACAAAAGTCAAATGACCAATTGATGTACGGAAAGATGGGTATATTAACTAGAATTAATGGTAACTTGTGAAAAAAAAAGAAAGATGAGTGTAATCAATAATGGCTTCACAGTGCAAATGAGTTTTTAACTTATTCTCAAAGGAAACAGATCATGTAGCCTGACATTTGCTGTGACCCTTAATACAGTTAAATGACAACATTAATTGTCCTGAAGCCCAGTTATATATTTTATCATCTTCTCCAAGGAAATCAGTTTGGTCTACTTTCTTCCAATCTTCTCCTCGTAGTATCCTTAATTCCAAAGACTGAGTGAAGGAAATGATCCTGCCTTCCATTTCTCATGGATATAAGAACTGTTTAGAGCTGCGTTTTTCAGTATGGTAGCCATTAGTTACATGTGGCTATTGAGTGCTTGAAATCTGGATACTCTTAATTGAGATGTGCACTAAATGTAAAATTTGCACTGGGTTTGAAGACTTGAGGTGAAAAAAATGTAAAATCTCATTAATAAGTTTTATGTTGATGGCATTTTGAGATAACTATTTTGGATATATTGGATTAAATAAAAATATTAAAATTAATCCCACCTTTTTTCTTAATTTTTAAAATGTGGCTACAATAAAATTTAAAATCACATATGTGATTCACATTATATTTCTATTGGACAGTGCTTTTTTAGAGAGAAGTGCCAGATTCCTAAAGGATTGCTCGCTTTCAGACTTTGCCAAATGATTCTCTCCCCTCTAGGCCAGTTTTAACAAGTCAAATAATACAGATTTCATAATTGGAAGGAAGGCTGCAAGTCATTTGGAAATTACGTGATGAAGCTGCAATGGGATCATAACTCCTGCATGACAATTTGCTTTTCTGAGCCTTTCTTATTCCAAATGGAAAAGTCACTGCTCTGTTCTCTCTTCTAGCTAATTTACATCTTATTTTCTTTCTGTCAGAAGTGTCATTTCCTGTAATTGATGAAACCATCTTTGCTAAGTGCAAAAACAAGGCCACCACGTTATTAAAACTGGATTCACTACAAATATTTTCATCCTGTGGATTGGGAAGAATTCATATAGTTGCTTGGAAACCCTTTTAAAAATTGCAATGTTTAGTTACTTTCAGAAATTTGAAGTCAGGATTACAGGAGCAAAAAATATCACTACCTTTACAAATATGAAAAAAAGGAGACATTATCTGGCAGAATGATTTTCCTTTAATCCTAAATCATAGCTATACGTTGCCTCTGAATTGGCCATTTTTTGATTCAAGGGTTTTAGGGCCATCTTAATGTTGGGCTTCTGTACAGTTAATTAGATTGACAGTGCAATGGATTTTATTCACTTAGAAAATAATTGATTTGGTCTTTAGAGATGATTTTTTGCAATTCTGTAGTCTTCGTTTTATGAACACAGCTGAGTCTGTAACAGCAATGTTGGAACTTTAAGGAAGACATGTTCAACAAAAGGAAACAGACCCTTTCTCTTTAAGAGGCAACTGGGACAAATTGCACAGTTGTATTTACTCCCATGATGCCTTTTTCCTGTTTTGCTTTAGTTTCTTTGTCTTTTAATTTTATTTTGTATAATCTTACATTACATAAAATACGTGTTTTATATATTTATTAAAATATCTGCAACTCAGAATTGTTTACTGTTGTTTTTTGTATTATCATTTTAAGTTACAGATAGTAAAATTTACTTTTAAATTGTAACAAATGTATAAATTTTTGTAACCATCACTAACAGGGTATAGAACAATTCTGGCACTCTCCAGAATTCCCACTTGCTACCTCTTTGCAATTAGACATTCTCCCTACCCTTGATCCTTGGCAACCACTGATCTGTTCTCTGTCCCTAAAAATTTTGCTCTTAAAGAATGCCATATGAATGGAATCATATAGTATGTAACTTTTTGAGACTGGTTTCTTTTACTTAGCATGATGGGTTTGAGATTGATTCATGTTATTGCATCTGTTCTTTTGATTGCTGACTACCATAGTATGTTTATGCATTCAGTTATTGAGGGACATTTGGGTTGTTTCTGTATTTTTCTGACTGAAAATAATGCTGATGTAAATGTTCATATCCAGGTTTTTACATGAAAATAAGTTTCATATCTCTAGGGTGAATACCTAGTAATAGGATTGCTGGGTCACATGGTAAGTGTATATTTATATTTTTAAGTCGATGTTTAAATTTATAAAAAAATTATGCCAATGTTTTCCAGAATGGTTATACCATTTTGCATCACCACCAGCAATATATGAGTTTCAGTTGTTCTGCAGCCTCACTGGCACTAGGTATTGTTGGTAGTTTTTTTAAAGCCATTTTAATAGGGATGTAATGGTATCTCATGGTGGTTTTAATTTGCATACCCTTAATGACTTATGAAGTTGAGCATCTTTTCATGTGATTATTTGCCATTATATATTTTCTTTGATGAAATATCTATTCAAATATTTTGTCCAGTTTTAAATATTACATTATTTTATTATTATAGAGCTTTACATAAGTCTTTTGTTGGATATGTAACTTTCAACTATTTCTCCCAGTCTGTGGTTTGTCTTTTCACTTTACAGTGTCCTTCAAAGAGCAAAACTTTTAAATTTAAAAGATGTACACTTCAATTTCTTCTTTTATGGATTGTGCTTTTGGTGTTATGTCTAAGAAATCTTTACCTAACCTAAGGTCACAGAGAGTTCTCCTATATTTTCTTCTAGGAGTTTAGAAAATTGACCCATTTTTGTTTTTGGTATACAATGTGAGGTATAGGTCAAGGTTTATTTTTTTCATATGGATGTCCAGTGGTTCCAGCATCATTTGTTGAAGACTGTCCTTTCTCTATTAAATTGCCTTTACATCTTTGTCAAAAAATCAATTGAACATGTTTACATGGCTCTATTTTGGAACTCACCATTTTTTCCATTCGTCTATATATCTATCCTTAAGCCAATACTGCCCTGCCTTGATTTCTATAGGTTTAAAGTATATCTTAATATTGGGGAGTGTGTCCTTCAGCTTTGTTTTTCTTCTTCAAAAATGCTTTGGTTATTTCACTTTCCATAAAATTTTTAGAATCAGCTTGTCAATATGTACAAAAAATTTTGGAATTTTCATTGGGATTGCTTAAAATATATACATCGAATTGCGGTGATTTGACATTTTAACTATATTGAGTCTGCGAATAGCATGATCATGATATATCTTTCCATTTATTTACATCTTTGAATTCTTTCATTAGTAATTTGTGGTTTTCACATACAGATTCTATACCATTTAAATATATTTATACTTAAGTATTTCATATATTTCAATGCTATTGTAAATGGTATTTTTCTTTAAATTTTAAATTCCAACTGTTCATTATTGATATATGGAAAATTTTTAATGTCAACTTTTTATCCTGCGACCTTGCTATACTTGCTTATTACTTCCAGGAGTTTTTTTTTCTTTTTGTATAGGCTTTGGGATTGTATACATAGATAATCATGTCACATGCAAAAATATTTTTGTTTCTTCCTTTTAATCTATACACATTTATTTCTTATTCTTGTCTTATTGTGCTACCTAGGACTCCCAGTACATGTAGAATAGGAGTGATGAGAGAGGATGTTTTTGCCTTGTTCCCAACCTTGGAAGAAGGCACCCATACTTAAGTCCAGTCTTAAGCATAATGGAAGCTATGGATTTGTTGTAGATGTTCTTTATCAAGTTGAGAAATTTTCCCTGTGTTTTCAGTTTTCCAAGAGTTTTAATCACACATATTAGATTTGTCAAATGCTTTTTCTGCATCTATTGATATGATTATGTGATTTCCTTCTTTAGCCTGCTGATGTGATCGATGTTGATTAATTTTCAAATGTTGAACCAGCCTTGCATAACTGGAAAAAATCTCACTTGGTTGTGGTATATAAATTTTTAAATACATTGTTGGATTCAGTTTGCTAATATTTTCTTGTGGAGTTTTGTGTCTATGTTCATGAGAGATACTGGTCTGTAGCTCTTTTTTCTTGTGATGTCTTTATTTGATTTTGGTATTAGCGTAATGCTGGACTTATAGAATGTATTAGGAAGTATTCTCTCTGCTTCTAGTTTTCTAGAAGAGATTGTAGAGAACTGGTATCATTTCTTCCCTAAATATTTGGTAGATTTTACCAGTGGAACTATCTGAGCCTGGTGTTTTCTTTTAGAAGATTCTTAATTGTTGATCCCATTTCTTTAATAGGATTGTTGTTGAATAATATATATTTCTTCTTGTGTGAGTTTTGATAGTTTATCTTTCAAGGAGTTGGTCCATTTCATCTAAGTTATCAAGTATGTGGGCAAAGAGTTGTCATAGTACTCCTTTATTGTGCTTTTAAGGTCCATGTGAAATCAGTAATAATGGCTCAGCTTTCCTTTCTGATATTTGTAATCTATGTCTTTGCTCTTTCCCCCTAACCTTGGTTAACCTGGCTAGAGGCTTATCAATTTCATTGACCTTCTTAAAGAACCAGCTTTTGGTTTTGTTGATTTTCTCTATTAATTTCCTGTTTTTAATTTCATTGATTTCTGTTCTAATTTTTATTATTATTTTTTTTCTATTTGCTTTAGTCCTACGTGGCTGTTCATTTTTTTTATTTTTTATTTTGTAAATTTATTTTACTTTAGGTTCCAGGATACATATGCAGAACGTGCAGGTTTGTTACCTAGGTATATGTGTGTCATGGTGGTTTGCCGCACCTATTGATCTGTCCTCTAAGTTCCCTCACTCTCCCTCCCCTCTCCCTTCACCCCCCAACAGGTCCTGGTGTGTGTTGTTCCCCTCGCTGTGTCCACGTGTTCTCATTCCCACTTATGAGTGTTCAACTCCCACTTATGAGTGAGAATGTGCAGTGTTTTTGGTTTTCTGTTTCTGTGTTAATTTGCTGAGGATGATGGCTTCTAGCTTCATCCATGTCCCCGCAAAGGACACGATCTAATTCCTTTTTATGACTGTGTAGTATTCCATGGTGTATATGTACCACATTTTCTTTTATTTTTCTTTTTCTTTTTTTTTTTTTTTTTGAGACGGAGTCTCACTCTGTCGCCCAGGCTGGAGTGCAGTGGCGCGATCTCGCAGCATTGCAAACTCCGCCTCCCGGGTTCACGCCATTCTCCTGCCTCAGCCTCCCGAGTAGCTGGGACTACAGGCACCCGCCACTACGCCTGGCTAATTTTTTTTGTATTTTGAGTAGAGACGGGGTTTCACCGTGTTAGCCAGGATGCTCTCAATCTCCCGACCTCGTGATCCGCCCACCTTGGCCTCCCAATGTGCTGGGATTACAGGCGTGAGCCACCATGCCTGGCCACCACATTTTCTTTATCCAGTCTATCCTTGATGGGCATTTGAGTTGGTTCCATGACTTTGCTATTGAAAATAGTGTTGTAATAAACATATGTGCGCATGTGTCTTTATAGTAGAATGATTTATAGTCCTTTGGGTATATACCCAGTAATAGGATTGCTGGGTCAAATGGTATTTCTGGTTCTAGATCCTTGAGGAATTGCCATGCTGTCTTCCACAATGGTTGAACTAATTTACATTCCCACCAACAGTGTAAAAGTGTTCCTATTTCTCCACAGCTTCACCAGCAGCTGTTGTTTCTTTACTTTTTAATAATCGCCATTCTGACTGGTGTGAAATGATGTCTCATTGTGGTTTTGATTTGCATTTCTCTAGTGATCAGTGATGTTGAGCTTTTTAAAATATGGGGTTTTTTTTGCCACGCAAATATATTCTTTCAAGAAGTGTCTGTTCATATCTTTTTTATTATTATTATACTTTAAATTCTGGGATACATGTGCAGAACGTGCAGGTTTGTAACATAGGTATACATGTGCCTTGGTGATTTGCTGCACCCATCAACCCATCATCTACATTAGGTATTTCTCCTAATGCTATCCCTCTAGCCCCCCACCCCCTGACAGGCTCCGGTTTGTGATGTTCCCCTCACTGTGTCCACGTGTTCTCATTGTTCAACTCCCACTTATGAGTGAGAATATGTGGTGTTTGGTTTTCCGTTCCTGTGTTAGTTTGCTGAGAATGATGGTTTCCAGCTTCATCCATGTCCCTGCAAAGGACATGAATTCATCCTTTTTTATGGCTGCATAGTATTCCATGGTGTATATGTGCCACATTTTCTTTATCCAGTCTATCACTGTTGGGCATTTGGGTTGGTTCCAAGTCTTTGCTATTGTGAATAGTGCTGCAATAAAGATACGTGTACATGTGTCTTTATAGTAGAATGATTTACAATCCTTTGGGTATATACCCAGTCATGGGATTGCTGGGTCAAGTGATATTTCTAGTTCTAGATCCTTGAGGAATCGCCACACTGTCTTCCACAAGGGTTGAACTAATTTACACTTCCACCAACAGTGTAAAAGTGCTCCTATTTCTCCACATCCTCTCCAGCATCTGTTGTTTCCTGACTTTTTAATGATCACCATTCTAACTGGCATGAGACGGTGTCTCATTGTGGCTTTGATTTACATTTCTCTAATGACCAGTGATGATGAGCTTTTTTCATATGTTTGCTGGCCACATAAATATCTTCTTTTGAGAAGTGTCTGTTCATATCCTTCATCCATTTTTGATGGGGCTGTTTGTTTTTTTTCTTGTAAATTTGTTTAAGTTCCTTGTAATTCTGGATATTAGCCCTTTGTCAGATGGATAGATTGCAAAACTTTTCTCCCATTATGTAGGTTGCCTGTTCACTGTGATGATAGTTTCTTTTGCTGTGCAGAAGCTCTTTAGTTTAATTAGATCCCATTTGTCAATTTTGGCTTTCGTTGCCATTGCTTTTGGTGTTTTAGTCATGAAGTTTTTGCCCATGTCTGTGTCCTAAATGGTATTGCCTATATTTTCTTCTAGGGTTTTTATGGTTTTAGGTCTTACATTTAAGTCTTTAATCCATCTTGAGTTAATTTTTGTATCAGGTGTAAGGAACGGGTCTAGTTTCTGTTTTCTGCATCTGGCTAGCCGGTTTTCCCAACACCATTTACTAAATAGGGAACCCTTTCCCCATTGCTTGTTTTTGTCAGGTTTGTCAAAGATCAGATGGTTGTAGATGTGTGGTGTTATTTCTGAGGCCTCTGTTCTTTCCATTGGTCTATATATCTGTTTTGGTACCAGTAACATGCTGTTTTGATTACTGTAGCCATATAGTATAGTTTGAAGTCAGGTAGCATGATGCCTTTAGCTTTGTTCTTTTTGCTTAGGATCGTCTTGGCTATGTGGGCTCTTTTTTGGTTCCATGTGAAATTTAAAGTAGTCTTTTCTAATTATGCGAAGAAAGTAAATGGTAGCTTGGTGGGGATAGTGTTGAATCTATAAATTACTTTGGGCAGTATAGCCACTTTCGCGATATTGATTCTTCTTATCCATGAGCATGGAATGTTTTTCCATTTGTTTGTTTCCTCGCTTATTTCCTTGAGCAGTGGTTTGTAGTTCTCCTTGAAGAGGTCCTTCACACCCCTTGTAAGTTGGATTCCTAGGTATTTTATTATCTTTGTAGCAATTATGAATGGGAGTTTACTCACGATTTGGCTCTGTTTGTCTATTATTGGTGTATAGGAATGCTTGTGATTTTTGCACATGGATTTCATATCCCGAGACTTTGCTGAAGTTGCTTATCAGCTTAAGGAGATTTTGGGCTGGGATGATGGGGTTTTCTAAATATGCAATCAAGTCATCTGCAAACAGAGACAATTTTACTTCCACTCTTCCTATTTGAATACCCTTTATTTCTTTCTCTTGACTGATTGCCCTGGCCAGAACTTTCAATTCTATATTGAATAGGAGTGGTGAGAGAGGACATCCTTGTCTTGTACCGGTTTTTAAAGGGAATGCTTCCAGCTTTTGCCCATTCAGTATGATATTGGCTATGGGTTTGTCATAAATAGCTCTTATTATTTTGAGATAACGTTCTATCAATAACTAGTTATTGAGAATTTTTAGCATAAAGTTGTGTTGAATTTTATCGAAGGACTTTTCTGCATCTATTGGGATAATCGTGTGGTTTTTGTGATTGGTTCTGTTTATGTGATGGAGTACGTTTATTGATTTGCATATGTTGCACCAGCCTTGCATCCCAGGGATGAAGCCAACTTGATCATGGTGTGTAAGCTTTTTGATGTGCTGCTGGATTCAGTTTGCCAGTGTTTTATTGAGGGTTTTCACATCAATGTTCATCAGGAATATTGGCCTGTAATTTTCTTTTCTTGTGTCTATGCCAGGTTTTGCTATCAGGATGATGCTGGCCCCATTAAATGAGTTAGGGAGGAGTCCTTCTTTTTCTGTGGTTTGGAATAGTTTCAGAAGGAATGGTACCATCTCCTCTTTCTACCTGTGGTAGAATTCAGCTGTGAATCCATCTGGTGCTGGGCTGTTTTGGGTTGGTAGGCTGTTAACTACTGACTCAATTTCAGAACTTGTTATTGGCCTATTCAGGGATTTGATTTCTTCCTGGTTTAGTCTTGTGAGCGTGTATGTGTCCAGGAATTAATCAATTTCTTTTAGATTTTCTAGTTTATTTGCATAAAGGTGTTTATTGTATTCTCTGATGGTAGTTTGTATTTTTAAGGGATCAGTGGTGATATCCCCTTTATCATTTTTTATTATGTCTATTTGATTCTTCTCTCTTTTTTTCTTTATTAGTCTTTCTTTCTCTTGGCTGATTGCCCTGGGCAGAACTTCTGATACTACGTTGAATAGGAGTGGTGAGAGAGGGCATCTTTGTCTTGTGCCAGGTTTCTAAGGGAATGCTTCCAGCTTTTGCCCATTCAGTATGATATTGGCTGTGGGTTTGTCATAAATGGCTCTTATTATTTTGAGATACATTCCATCAATACCTAGTTTATTGAGAGTTTTTAGCATGAAGGGGTATTGAATTTGTCAAAGGCCTTTTCTGCATCTATTGTGATAATCATGGGGTTTTTGTCATTGGTTTTGTTTATGTGATGGATTACGTTTATTTATTTGCATATGTTGAACCAGCCTTGCATCCCAGGGATGATCGTTATGGATAAACTATTTGATGTGCTACTGGATTAGATTTGCTAGTATTTTATTAAGGATTTTTACACCAATGTTCATCAGGGATATTGGCCTAAAATTTTCAATTTTTTGTTATGTCTCCACCAGGTTTTGGTATCAGGATGATACTGGCCTCATAAAGTGAGTTAAGGAGGAGTTTCTCTTTTTCTATTGCTTGGAACAGTTTTAGAAAAAATGGTACCAGCTCCTCTTTGTACCTCTGGTAGAATTCAGCTGTGAATCCGTCTGGTCCTAAGCTTTTTTTGGTTGGTAGCCTATTAATTACTGCCTCAATTTCAGAACTTGTTATTGTTCTATTCAGGGATTCGAGTTCTTCCTGGTTTATTCTTGGGAGGGTGTATGTGTCCAGGAATTTATCCGTTTCTTCTAGATTTTCTAGTTTATTTGCATAGAGGTGTTTACAGTATTCTCTGATGGTAGTACGCTTTACTTTGGGATCAGTAGTTATCTCCCCTTTATCATTTTTTATTGTGTCTATTTCCTTCTTCTCTCTTTTCTTCTTTATTAGTCTAGCTAGTGGTCTATCTATTTTGTTGATCTTTTCAAAAAAGCCAACTCCTGGATTCACTGATTTTTTGAAGGGTTTTTCGTGTCTCTATCTCCTTCAGTTCTGCTCTGATCTTAGTTATTTCTTGTCTTCTGCTAGCTTCTGAATTTGTTTGCTCTTGCTTCTCTAGTTCTTTTAATTGTGATATTAGAATGTTGATTTTAAATATTTCCTTCTTTCTCCTGTGGGCATTTAGTGCTGTAAATTTCCCTCTAAACACTGCTTTAGCTGTGTCCCAGAGATTCTGGTACATTGTGTCTTTGTTCTCATTGGTTTTGAATAAATTGTTTATTTCTGCCTTAATTTTGTTATTTACCCAGTAGTCACTTAGGAGCAGGTTGTTCAGTTTCCACGTAGTTGTGTGGTTTTGAGTGAGTTTCTAAATCCTGAGTTCTAATTTGATTGCACCGTGGTCTGAGAGAGTGTTTTTTATGATTTCTGTTCTTTTACATTTGCTGAGGAGTGTTTTACTTCCAATTTTGTGGGTGATTTTAGAATAAGTGTGATGTGGTGCTGAGAAGGATGTATATTCTGTTTATTTGAGGTGGAGAGTTCTGTAGATGTCTATTAGGTCCACTTGGTCCAGAGCTGAGTTCAAGTCCTGCATATCCTTTTTTAATTTTCTGTCTCGTTGATCTGTCTAATATTGACAGTGGGGTATTAAAGTCTCCCACTATTATTGTGTGGGAGTCTAAGTCTCTCTGTAGGTCTCTAAGAACTTGCTTTATGAATCTGGGTGCTCCTGTATTGGGTGCATATATATTTAAGATAGTTAGCTCTTCTTGTTGCATTGATCCCTTTACCATTAGGTAACTGCCTTCTTTGTCTTTTTTGATCTTTGTTGGTTTAAAGTCTGTTTTATCAGAGACTAGGATTGCAACCCCTGCTTTTTTTTTTTTTTTTTTTTGCTTTCCATTTTCTTGGTAAATATTCCTCCATCCCTTTATTTTGAGCCTATGTGTGTCTTTGCACGTGAGATGGGTCTCCTGAATACAGCACACTGATGGGTCTTGACTCTCTATCTAATTTGCCAGTCTGTGTCTTTTAATTGGGGCTTTTGTCCCATTTATATTTAAGGTTAATATTGTTATATGTGAAATTGATCCTGTCATTATGTTGCTAGTTGGTTAGTTTGCCCATTAGTTGATGCAATTTCTTCATAGTGTCGCTGGTCTTTGCATTTTGGTTTGGTTTTGCAATGGCTGGTACTGATTTTTCCTTTCCATATTTAGTGCTTCCTTCAGGAGCTCTTGTAAGGCAAGCCAGGTGAGAAAATCTCTCAGCATCTGCTTGTCTGTAAAGGATTTTTTTTCACCTTTGCTTATGAAGCTTAGTTTGGCTGGATATGAAATTCTGGGTTGAAAATTCTTTTCTTCAAGTATGTTGAATATTGGCCCCCACTCTCTTCTGGTTTGTAGGGTTTCTGCAGAGATCTGCTGTTAGTCTGATGAGCTTCCCTTTGTGGGTAACCGGCCTTTCTCTCTGGCTGCCCTTAACATTTTTTCCTTCATTTCAACTTTGGTGAATCTGACAATTATGTGTCTTGAGGTTGCTCTTCTTAAGGAGTATCTTTGTGGTGTTCTCTGCATTTTCTGAATTTTAACGTTGGCCTGTCTTGCTAGGTTGGGGAAGTTCTCCTGGATAATATCTTGAAGAGTGTTTTCCAACTTGATTCCATTCTCCCCATCACTTTCAGGTACACCAATCAAATGTAGGTTTGGTCTTTTCACATAGTCCCATATTTCTTGGAGGCTTTGTTCTTTCCTTTTCATTCTTTTTTCTATATTCTTGTCTTCATGCTTTATTTCATTAAGTTGATCTTTAATCTCTGATATCTTTTTTTCTGCTTAATTGATTCGACGATTGTTACTTGTGTATGCTTCCCGAAGTTCTCATACTGTGTTTTTCAGCTCCATTAGGTCATTTATGCTTTTCTCTAAACTGGTTATTCTAGTTAGCAACTCCTCTAACCATTTTTCAAGTTCTTAGCTTCCTTGCATTGAGCTAGAACATGCTCCTTTAGCTCAGAGGAGTTTGTTATTACCCACCTTCTGAAGCCTACTTCTGTCAATTTGTCAAACTCATTCTCTGTCCAGTTTTGTTCTCTTGCTGGTGAGGAGTTGTGATCCTTTGGAGGAGAAGAGGCTTTCTGGTTTTTGGAATTTTCGGCTTTTTTGTGCTGGTTTTTCCTCATCTTCATGGATTTATCTACCTTTGGTCTTTGATGTTGGTGACCTTCAGTTGGGTTTTCTGTGTGGACGTCCTTTTTGTTGATGTTGATGCTATTTCTTTCTGTTTGTTAGTTTTCCTTCTAACAGTCAGGCCCCTCTGCTGCAGGTCTGCTGAAGTTTGCTGCAGGTCCACTCCAGACCCTGTTTGCCTGGGTATCACCAGCGGAGGCTGCAGAACAGCGAAGATTGCTGCCTGTTCCTTCTTCTGGAAGCTTCATCCCAGAGGGGCACTCTCCAGATGCCAGCCAGAGCTCTCCTGTATGAGGTGTCTGTCAAACCCTGCTGGGAGGTATCTCCCAGTCAGGATACACGGGGGTCAGGGACCCACTTGAGGAGGCAGTCTGTCCCTTAGCAGAGCTTGAGTGCTGTGCTTGGAGATCTGCTGCTCTCTTCAGAGCCAGCAGGCAGGAACTTTTAAGTCTGCTGAAGCTGCCCCCACAGCTGCCCCTTCCCCCAGGTGCTCTATCCCAGGGAGATGGGGGTTTTATCTATAAGCCCCTGACTGTGACTGATGCCTTTCTTTCAGAGATGCCCTGCCCAGAGAGGAGGAATCCAGAGAGGCAGCCTGGCTACAGTGGCTTTGCTGAGCTGCAGTGGGCTCCACCCAGTTCAAACTCCAGGTGGTTTTGTTTACACTGTGAGGGGAAAACTGCCTACTCAAACCTCAGTAATGGCAGATGCCCCTCCCCCCACCATGCTCGAGTGTCCCAGGTTGACTTCAGACTGCTGTGCTGGCAGCGAGAATTTCAATGCAGGGGATCTTAGCTTGCTGGGCTCCGTGGGGGTGGGATCTGCTGAGCTAGACCACTTGGCTCCCTGGTTTCAGCCCCCTTTCCAGGGGAGTGAACGGTTCTGTCTTGCTGGCATTCCAGGCACCACTGGGGTATGAAAAAAAAACTCCTGCAGCTAGCTCGGTGTCTGCCCAAATGGCCACCTAGTTTTGTACTTGAAACCCAGGGCCCTGATTATGTAGGCACCAGAGGGAATCTCCTGGTCTGCAGGTTGCAAAGACCATGGGAAAAGTGTAGTATCTGTGCTGGAATGCATCGTTCCCAATGGCACAGTCCTTCACAGCTTCCCTTAGCTAGGGGAGGGAGTTTCCTGACCCCTTGAAATTCCCAGGTGAGGTGATGCCCCACCCTGCTTCAGCTCACCCTCCATGCGCTACACCCACTGTCTAACCAGTCCCAGTGAGATGAGCCACATACCTCAGTTGGAAATGCACAAATCACCTGCCTTCTGCATTGATCTCAGTGGGAGCTGCAGACTGGAACTGTTCCTATTCA
Source organism: Pan paniscus (assembly GCF_029289425.2). Taxonomy (NCBI): domain Eukaryota; kingdom Metazoa; phylum Chordata; class Mammalia; order Primates; family Hominidae; genus Pan; species Pan paniscus. Next base: position 43,995,289 of record NC_073272.2, read on the forward strand.
ACCATCTTGCCAGCCACCCCCGTCAAGATATGTTTCTCTGTTCATATCTTTTGCAAACTTTTTGATTGTGTTGTTTGTCTTTTTCTTCTAAATTTAAGTTCCTTGTAAATTCTGGATATTAGGCATTTGTCAGGTGGGTAGATTGCAAAACTGTATAGCCAAGACAATCCTAAGCAAAAAGAGCAAAGCTGGAGGCATCATGATACCTAACTTCAAGCTATACTGCAAGACTACAGTAACTGAAACAGCATGATACTGGTACCAAAACAGACATATAGACCAATGGAACAGAACAGAGACCTCAGAAATAACACCATACATCTACAACCATCTGATCTTCAACAAACCTGAAAAAAACAAGCAATGGAGAAAGGATCTCCTATTCAATAGATCATGCTGGGAAAACTGGCTAGCCATATGCAGAAAATTGAAATTAGACCCCTTCCTTACACCTTATAATAAAATTAACTCAAGATGGATTAAATACTTAAATTTAAAACCCCAAACCATAAAAACCCTAGAAGAATACCTAGGCAATACCATTCAGGACATAAGCATGGGCAAAGACTTCATGACAAAAATGCCAAAGGCAATTGCAACAACAGCAAAAGTTGACAAATGGAATCTAATTAAACTAAGGAGCTTCTGCACAGCAAAAGAAACTATAATCAGAGTGAACAGGCTGTTTATTCTTTAGTTTGCTGAGGTGGATTCTTAGGTTACTTACTTTAGATCTTTATTCTATATACATACACACATACTATATATACTTATATATACATATATATAGTAACTTTTTCCTCTACACACTGTTTTTGCTGTATCCTACAAATTTTGATAAGTTGTATTTTTATTTTTATTTAGTTCCACATGCAGATCCTGAACGTATTTTGTTAGAATTGTACATAAATATTTCATTGGGGGGCTACTATGAATAGTATTATTCTTAAATTTTGGATTGCTATTGTTTATTGTGGATGTATAGAATTTGTATCTGTGCCCTTGCCAAAGTCACTTATTAGTTCTATGTGCTTTTCTTAGATTACTTGGGATTTTCTATATAAGTCATCTGGGTATATTAATAGCTTTATTTATCCCTTCCTAATCTATATACCATTCATTTCTTTTCTTGATTCATTGTACTTGCTAGTACTTTCAATACGATACTGAATAGGAGTGGTGAGAGTGGTCCTCCTTGCCTTGATCCCAATCGTAGGGAGAAAGCATGCAGGTTTTCACCATTAAGTATGATGTCAGCTGTAAGGTTTTTGTAGATGCCTTTTATCATATTGAGAAAGTTTTCTTCTATTTCTTGTTTGCTGAGAGTTTTTATCTGGAATGAATGTTGAAATTGTCAAGTGATTTTCTGCATCTTTTGATATAACCATGCATTTTTTTCTCCTTTAGACTGTTAATACAATGAATTACATTGATTGATTTTCCAATGTTTATCCATTCTTGCATTCCTGGAGAGAAACCCCACTTGGTGATGATGTATTGTTCTTGTAATATATTGCTGGGTTAAATTGCTAAGTGTTTTTTTTTTTTGAAGATTTTTGCACCTATGTTCATGAGGGATATTGGTCTATAATTGTCTTTTCTTGTATGATCATTGCTGGTTGTGGTATCAGAGTAATGGTGGCTCAAGTCAGTTGTGACATGTCCCCTCCTCTTCTTAGATGCTTAATAGAATTCTACAGTGAAATCACCTGGGCCAGGAGTTTTATTTTTCAGAATAATTTTGATTATGAAATTAATTTCTTTAGTAGATATAAGATTATTGAGGTTATTTATTTTATCTTGTGTACATTTTGGTAGGTTATATCTTTCAAGCAATTGGTCCATTTTATCTAACTTGTCATATTTGTGTGCATAGAATTGTTTTTAATATTCCTTCGTTGCCCTTTAATGTCTCAGTCTATAGTCATATCTCCTCTTTCATTCTTGTTATCCATTGTAAGTGCCTTCTCTCTTTTACTTGATCATCAAGCTAGAGGTTTATTAATTTTATTGCTTTTTTTCATAGAATCAGCTTTTAGTTTAATTGATTTTCTCTGTTGTTTTGTTGTTCTCAATGTTATTAATTTATTTTTCTTTATTATTTCCTTTTGTCTTTGCTTTAGTTTTAGTGTCTTCTTTTTCTGGTTTCTTAAGATGGAAGCTTAAGTTATTGATTAAGCTTACTTCTTTTCTAGTATAAGCATGTAATGCTATTAATTTTTTTCTAAGTGCCTTTTGGGGCACATTTCACATATTTTGATATTTATTTCTATTTTTATTCAGTTCAAAATACTTTCTAATTTCTCTTCAGAGTGCCTCTTTGCGCCACGGATTAAATGGTAGTGTGTAGTTTAATTTCCAAATCTGCAGATTTTCCAAAAATCCTTGGTTATCAATTTTTAGTTTAATTATATTATAGTCAGAGAATATATTTTAGATAATTCAACTCTTCTAAGTTTAACAAATTTGTTCTATGGCCCAGGATATGGTCTGTTTTGGTGAATATTTCCATGTGCTCTTGAAAAAAATGTGTATTCTGTAGTTGTTGGGTAGAATGTTATATAAAGGTCAACTAGAACTACTAGTTCATCAACCAACTACTTTGTTGATGATGTTGCTCAGGTTTCTATAGCCTTGCTGCTTTTCTATTTGTTTTATCAGTTACTTCGAGAGACAACTTGAAATGCATAAAAATAATTATGGATTTGTTTATTTCTCCTTTTAATTCTGTCCATCTATGCTTTACTTATTTTGAAGCTCTGTTGTCAATTGCATACACATTTAAAATTGTCATGTCTTCTTGAGGAACTGACCTTTTTATCATCATGTGGTGTCCCTTTTTGTCTGTGGTTATTTTCCTTTTCCTGAAGTTTACTTTGTCTGATATTAAATACACACACCAGCTTTTTTCTTCTCGTTAGTATTTGCATGTTATATCTTTTTCTCATAATTTCATTTTTAACCCATGTATATCATTATGTCTTGAGTAAAATTCCTGTAGACAGCATACAGTTGGTTAGTGTGTACGTGTGTGTGTGTGTTTAAAAATCCAATCTAATTATCACTCCCTTTTAATTGTTTTGTTTAAACTATTTTCATTTAATGTAATTACTGATATGGTTGCATTTTGGTGCAGCATTTTATCATTAATTTCTGTTCTCTGTATTTTATTACCTTGGTTTTCTTTTTTTGTGTTTTTTTTAGTTACTTTTGAGAATCCTATTTTAATTTCTCTATTGCATTTTTGACTATATCCCTTTGAATTGTTGTTTTCAGTGACTGTTGTAGGAAATGCGATATACACATCAAACTTTATACAATCTAGTTAGCATCAATATCTTACCATTTCACATAAAAATAAGGAATAAGTATACATATATAATCATTTTACTCTTCTTCCTTTTACAAAATTTTCATATGTATTCCATTTACCTATTGAAAATCCCATCATACAGCATTATGCTTTTTGCTTTCAACAAAAATATATTGTTACACAAAATTATGGGACAAAAAAAGTCTATTTTATTTAGGGAGACATTTACTATTTTTGTTGCTCTTTGATCATTATTGATGTTCTAGATTTCCTTTAGTTATTATTTCCTTTCCACTTGAATTTCTTTACATTTCTTTAAAATTGATTTATTAGCAATGAATTATCTTATTTTTCCTTCATCAGAGAACATCTTCATTTTTCCTTCATTCCTGAATGATAATCTCATTGGTTATAGAATTCTGGGTTGACAGGCAGGTCTTTTCTTTCAGCACTTTAAAACTGTTGTTTCACTATCTTCTGGTCTCCATCGTTCCTGATGAAAAATCAGCACACATTTGGATCTTTGTCCTCTAAATGTAATATATTGTTTTTCTTTGCCTGCTTTCAAGACTCTATTTTTGATTTTCAGTAGTTTTAAAATAATATGTACAGGCATGATTTCTTTGAGTTTATCCTTTTGGGGATTCACCAAGCTTCTTAGATTTGTAGATTTTGTTTTTCCTGGAATTTGGGAAGTGTTTAGTCAAATATTTTTCTGCACATACGTTTTTCTCCTGTCTTGCTGGAACTTTGAGGAGATGAATGTTGTATCTTTTGCTATTGTTCCACAGGCTCTTAAGCTCTGTTTTATTTTTTTAAACTGTTGAATCTCTATATTTCAGATTGCATAGTTTCTATTGACCAAATTCACTAATTCATTCATCTGTCATCCCCATTCTTCTATTGATCCCTTCCAGTTTTTATGTATATTACAGTTTATTTTTATTGTTGTATCTTTTAGTTTTATGATTTTCATTTAGTTCATTTTTAGACCTTCTATTTCTCAGAAGAGAACTGATATCTTTACATTTATTCCAAAATTGTCGACACTTACTTCATGTAGCACAATCATAATAACTGCTCTAAAATCTTGCCTGATAATTGCAGCATTTAGTCACCTCGAGGTTAGCATCACTTGATTGCCTTTTCCTTTGACAGTTTATTAGGTTTTTATGATTCTTTATACATTGAATAATCTTTGATTGCATTTGGGCATATTCAATACTATGTTATGAGACTCTGAGTCCTGTAAAATATTATAGAGAATTTTTTTTATTTTGTTTTAGCTGGCAGTCAAACCTGTTGCATCTAGACTGCAAGTCCTAAGCCAACTTCTGTAAGCTATAGTTCCGATGTCAGTTTAGTTAAAAAAGCCATTGCAGTGATCTTCTGGTTTGTACTCTTTCGTACATTCTTGGTACCAATTTGGGATCTGGGCAGTGATCTATGGTGTAGTTGAGTTCATAAAGCCTTTGCTGTGTTCATTACATCTGGTTTCACACATGAGCAGCTTGGGACTGAGCCCAGGACTTTAGAGATTTAAAAATCCCCTTTTCCAGCTTCATCATCTCTGTAGTTCTCTCTAATTCCCAGAGGCCCTTTTCCTGGTGGTCTAGCTAGAAACCCAGAGAGCTTCAGCTTTCCCACATTTTTATGTACTTCTTGTGACTGGGCCTAATTTGGGACAAAGTAGTGGGAGCAAAGAGCTTGTGGGGCTGCTACTGCTGCCTCTACTGACAACATTTTTGCCCAGTGTAGTACAGGGAGAGTAAAAAGGGGCTTCTCCACTTCACAGTGGTAACCTCTGTCATACCAGTGAAGGATGGCGTGACTTTTCTTTGCTGGCACTCAAAATGGCTTGGGGCCACCTCCGTCTTGTTTGGAGCAGTGGACTCCTGTTTTGTTGCTCATGCTTGAGAGTGAAAAGGGGTTTGTTCCACACTGGCCCTCACTCCTGCTTCTCTGGCTAGAGAGAGTGAACTTCTCTTGAATCTTACTTTATCTGCACCTGTTAGTAGTTTTGATTTTTGCCTACCACAGAGTTTAAGCCAGGATACAGAAGACAGGGGGAGAAACAAACCAACAGGCAATTTATTGCTGATTTGTCCTTTGAGTGCGGAATTCTGTATTCAGACTACCTGGTCTTATCTTCCTTTCAGAGTCTTCTGAGAGTTGCTTTATGTATTTTGTGCAGAATTCTTAGTTGTAATCAGTCGAGGAGGTAGGATGGAGTTATTTACTCCATTTTAACTGAAACTGGAACTCATCTGCTTTGCTTTTACAAGTACATTGTATTTATAATATGAAAATATATATCTGGTTGGGAGTATTTTTAAAAATGCAGATTCTCAGGTCCTATCCTTAGACAAAATAAATCAAAATATTCTGGGAGTGGAGACTAATAACCTATATTTTATGGAATATCCCCATATGGGATTCTGATGGAACAGTCAGGTTTGGCACCTACTTTTTCTCATTTGCGGATGAGAAAACGGAGACCTAGGTTGTATTCTGTTCTCATTCAGTTTATTCTTTATTGCCCATGTTTTTTTATTTCACCCTGTGAGTCATGTTTTGTGCTAATAGGGAATATTTTCCCACTGTATCAAGGGCCAGGCTTATTAGTGCAACTGTAAGTGTTTATTTATTTATTTATTTATTTTTATTTTATTTTATTTTTTTGAGACGGCGTCTCGCTCTGGCACCCAGGCTGGAGTGCAATGGTGTGATCTCAGCTCACTGCAACCTCTGCCTCCCAGGTTCAAGTGATTCTCCTGCCTCAGCCTCCTGAGTAGCTGGGACTGCAGGTGCCTGCCACCACGCCCAGTTAATTTTTATATTTTTAATAGAGACAGGGTTTAACCATGTGGCCAGGATGGTCTCGATCTCTTGATCTTGTGATCTGCCTGCCTTGGCCTCCCAAAGTGCTGGGATTACAGGCGTGAGCCACCGTGCCATGCTAACTGTAGGTGTTTAAACCACAAGGCAGTAGAAGAGGAGAAATGGGTAAAATTGGCTACATGTGATAGTTGGATTTGGTTTCTTCCAAACATTTTCCATTGTGAAAGCTTCATAGCCAATCAGAAGAGAAAAATCATTTTACAGAAATTCATGGAATTAAAAACTTCGTACAAATTATCCAATTGACATATAAGGAATAGACCCGAATCCCAGACAGGGAGAGAACTAGAAAAGAAATTTTCAGGTTTTGGCTGAGGACATAAGAGGACAATGGGGAGGAAGAGCTGATAAATATCTAAATGTTAGAATAGAGGCAAAAATAGGACTGGATGAGCTACCTGTGAAATTAGTTACAAAACGAGTGAATATCATAATTAATAAGTAAAGCTATATCAATCTTGTTTAATTTAATGGGACTCTGTACTTGTTTGTTCCCTAATATATATCATCTTGTATACTAGGGATGGCTTTGTAGATTGTATGCCACACAACTCCATAAGGCACCCTATGCATATATTAGAATGCCTGGAGTTGAATACAACTGTATGTGCTACTCTTTCTTGTATCTCCAAGGTTTTTTTTGTTGTTGTTGTTGTTTTTTTTTTTTTTTTACTAAACAGTAAAGTGGTACCTTTTCTAGATGACTGAGTGTGTACTATGATTGAAAGGCAGTAGAAGAGGATGAGTGGAGAAAAGCAAAGTGGAGGGGCGTTAGTGTAAATCAATTGTAGGATGTATGGGGTTCTAGAAATAGTGAGAACTTACAACCTGAACTCATTAAATTCTCTACTACCACAGTCAATTTCTTCCCCTTTCAGCACCCCTCTGCAACCATCCCACAGAACAGACTTCTAAAGGAAACATTTGGCCAGAGGACAAGGCCCAGCAAACGTACACTCTTTTTACTATTATTCCAGTATAACTTCTGGTGAGCCAAATTGAGTGACATGGAAGACCCTTTTGTCTAGAGCTAAACCTCTTCTTTCTGACCATCCTGTGCTAACACCCAAGCCTTAGTCCTTCAAATCTTACACTGCAGGAAAAAATAGACTCATAGCATGAAAGCTAGAAGGTAAATTGGAAATTGGAGGTGCAGTGGAATGGTGTGAAAAATCTTTTATAAGGCTTGCTTTTCAAAATACAATCCTCTATAAGCATTAGGGCCACCTGTTTTCTTTTTGCCAAAAGAGGCTTATTCCTGAGCTTCACCACCAGAGAGTTTCTGATTCTATAAGTGTGGATTTGGGATCAGGAATCTGTATTCACAGGCTTTTCAGGTTATTTGTAGAAACTTTAAAGTTTGAGAGGAAGGAGGACGGTATCATAATATTGGAGGAAAATTGACCTTATTTACACACCTTACCTTGATTATAACATGGACCCCTGATTATTCATTGAACTGAGTAAACCTAGAAAACTAAGAATAACTTAGTATTATGTATATAAAGGTAGTCAGGTGTACTATCTTAGTAATACAATACTTGTCCAATTCTTACTGAACAATTGGCTCAGAAAAGACAAATTATTTTGGTAATTATAGATAAGTTACCTTATAGTTAATGTTTGCATTTGTGTTTCTTTTTTCTTCTAGAACTTTATTGAAGAAAAATGAATGTAAACAGTTTGTTTCTTCTTATTCATTCTTTTCTTTTTAGAGTTTTGCTTATTTTAAATATCTTTTCCTTTTTATTTTTACACATTTATGGGGTAGGTATGCAATTTTGTTACATGCATAGACTGCATAGTGGTCAGGTCAGGGATTTTAGGGTATCTGTCATCTTAATAACATACATTGTGCCCATTAACCAATATTTCATCATCCTCCCCTCTCCCACTCCCTCACTCTTCTGTGTCTTCATTATCTATCATTCCACTCTCTATGTCCATGTGACCACATAAAATAATTTTCTGTAGTTTTTCTAATATGTAACATACAAATAGATGGAGTTAGCAAGTGGAAAAGACAGTGGAGAAAGGAAATTTGTAATATTGGCAGGACTGAGTCACATGGGGCTTCAGGATTTACTTAGATTTCACATATAAATTAGAAGACTATTTTATTACTTCTAGTTAGCATGAAGTGTCTTCATACATCACATTGCTACTTAGCACTGCAAATTTGGTTTTTTTTTGTTGTTTGTCTGTTTGTTTTTGAGACAGCGTTTTACTGTTGTCGCCCAGGCTGGAGTGCAGTGGTGTGATCTCGGCTCACTGCAACCTCCACCTCCTGGGTTCAAGTGATTCTCTTGCCTCAGCCTGCCAAGTAGCTGGGATTACGGGCATGCACCACCATGCCTGGCTAATTTTTTTTTATATTTTTAGTAGTCGGGGTTTCAGCATGTTGACCAGGTTGGTCTTGAACTCCTGACCTGAGGTGATCCGCCTGCCTTGGCCTCCCAAAGTTCTGGGCAAAGTTGTATTTTCAAGGGACATTTTCTATCATAAAAATGATCTAAAAGAATATTTCGGTTTTGTCAAGAAAAACATTTGCAAGTCACTTGTGAGAACCTAGAAAATTAATGTATGTATTATAAAATAGTCTTTTACTTACCGTTTGTCTGAGAAATTCCACTTCTAGATATTTACCCCCAAAAATGAAAATGCATGTTCACAAAATAAAATTACAAGAACAATCATAACACCCTTAATTATAATACTGCAAAACTTGAAACAACTTAAATGGCTAACTTTAAGAGAATAGATAAATAAATTGTGGTATATTCATAGAATGAAATATTAGAAAGAAAAAAAGGAAGAAACCACTCATGGATGAATCTCACAAACCTTATTCTGAGTGAAAGATCCCAGACACAAAAGACCATATGCTCTGCAATTCTATTTATGAAGTCCTAGAATTGGCAAAACTAATCTATGGTATGGAAAAAATTCAGAACAATGATTGTGTCTGGGTTGGGAGTATAAATTGATTGGAAATGTACATTAGGGAACTTTCTAAGATGATGAGAGTATTGAAAATCTGGATAGGGAATATGGGTTATATGGGCACATTATATTTCTCATGTGGTATTTGTCAAAATTACACAGTTAAGATTTTTGCCTTCTGATATATATAAATTTTACCTCTATAAAGAATGTTATAGAAATAATAATTGAGTTAGGAATAGAGGAAAATGTAAGAAACAAGAATGACAGAATGTTGTAGTTGTTGCAGCTGGATGATAGATATGTTGGTTTTGTTATACTGGCCTGTTTACTTTGCATAGGCAGGACATTTTCCATAATAAAACGTTTAAAAGGTTGCACGCGGTGGCTTGCGCCTGTAATCCCAGCGCTTTGGGAGGCTGAGGCGGGTGGATCACGAGGTCAGGAGATTGACACCATCCTGGCCAACATGGTGAAACCCTGTCTCTACTAAAAATACAAAAACTAGCTGGGCGTGGTGGCACATGCCTGTAATCCCAGCTACTCAGGAGGCTGAGGCAGGAGAATTGCTTGAACCGGGGAGTGGGAAGTTGCCGTGAGCTGGAGGTTGCGGTGAGCCAAGATTGCGCCACTGCACTCCAGCCTGGCGACAGAGCGAGACTCAAAAAAAAAAAAAAAAAAAGTTTAAAAACTCGGCTGGACATCTCTGATTCTGATCAGATTTTTTTGATCTACATGATTTTTTGTTGTTGATCTACTCAAAATTGTGATGTTTCAGTATTAATATAAGGAAATAAAAAATAGAGTACCATTAATCCGTAAACTCTGAAATAATTTGTGCCTGCAGTTTACAAACTGCATCCATGCTAGACTTACATTCTAGCCTTCAGGTTTTATTAGTTGAATGCTTTTATAAAAGTTATTTTAGGAATCAAATAAATGAATACTGTACTTGAAAGAGTCTGAGGTCATTGTTAAAGTTTCCATGAGGAGTTGAAGTGGTAATTCTTGTTCTTAATAATAGCCATACTCTTTAATATCTGTCTTAGTTTGTTTGGGCTACTATAACAAAATATTATAGACTGGTGTCTTCTAAACAACAGAAATTTATTGCTCACGTTGCGGAGGTGGGGAAATTCAAGATCAAGGCACCAGCAGATTCTGCATCTAGTGAGGACCTGCTTCCTGGTTCATAGATGGCACCTTCTTGCTGTGTGTGACCTTATGTGGTGGAGGGGGGATGGCAGTTCTCTGGCGTCTCTTTTATAAGGGCACTAATCCCATTTATGAGGACTCTTCCTTCATGACCTAATCACCTCCCAAAGGCTCCATCTCCTAACATCATCACAATGGTGATTAGGTTCCAACACATGAATTTGAAGGGACACAAACATTCAGACCATAATAATATCTGTGCTTTGCAACTACTCATGGTTTTTTTTTTTTTTTTTTTTTTTAGACAGAGTCTCACTCTGTCACCCAGGCTGGAGTGCAGTGGCATGATCTCGTCTCACTGCTGCAACCTCTGCCTCCCGGATTCAAGCAATTCTCCTGCCTCAGCCTCCCGAGTAGCTGGGACTACAGGTGCGTGCCACCATGCCCAGATAATTTTTGTATTTTTTTTAATAGAGACATGGTTTCACCATGTTGGCCAGGCTGGTCTTGAACTCCTGACCTCGTGAACCACCTGCCTTGGCTTCCCAAAGTGCTGGGATTACAGGCGTGAGCCACTGCACCCAGCCCACTCATGGTTATGGTGATCACTCAGAAAGAGATCATTATGGCCATCAGTTTGCTTCAGAGTAGAATGTCTTCAGGTTCAGCATAGTATGTGCACATAGCAGACAACTGAAGATTTGTCGACTGAGTAGCTAGTAGACAAGAGGAATACGCAGACACTGTGACCACCAATAATCTTGATTTCCCTTTTGCCTTGTAAGAGGATGTTCTCAGTTAAACTGGACAGCCTATATCCCCACAACCATCCATGCCATGGGCTGTGGTACTTCAATGGCCATTTGTTTAGTACAGATGTATTTGTGATACAAAGTATTTGTGAACATTTCCCAGTTGTGTGAATTATTTAACCTTTTTTTAGCTCCCTTTCCTCATTTGTAAAATGAGATTAATACTAGTACTTACTTCATTGGTGTCTTATAAAATTAAATGAATCAATATGTATAACACACTTACAACAGCACTTGAGACATAGTACCATGAGAGTGCTTATTAGAATTATCATCATTATTATTACTATTATTATTTACCATGATTGATACTGATCTTTGTTGTTTTTTTCAAGCGAGAGCTCTTATTATCTAAGTTAAGCCCCATGTTTCCTTTAAGTGTCCAGGCAACGTAGTATCTTCTGGCTGTGTAGAGCTGGCTTTAGCAATTTCTTGGTACGAAATCACCACTTATTCCTGTAATTCTATTCTCTTTTGGATCTTGATAACCCTACAATACCACTGCTATGGCCTTAGCCACTAAAAAGTGGCTTTGCTGGGCCTGCTAAGAATTATAGCCTTCAGAGGGGAATCTACAAAAACGTGGGGACTTTGAGGAACATGGACCACTCCATTCACTTGAGGGGCACTTAAACTCCATAAAATTTACCAAAGACCACACTGAAAATCTTGCATAGCACAACTGCCAAGAGTCTTAGATGGAGAGGGACTCACTCTTATGTCAACAAGGCTGTATAAAAATATGTGGCTCTTTTATACCCATAAATCATGACTTTAGAGGCAGAGAGACTCGGATACCCACAAATCGTGACTTTAGAGGCAGAGAGACTCAGATGGTATGAGGCGTCTTCCAGAATAAAGGGGTTTATTTATGCTGTTCAAATTTAGGATAAAGTTAGCGTTAGGTAACTTCCTGGTTATTTGTGATGTGGGTCTCTAACTGAGAATTTCTGCAGCCTCTCTAGATGCCACAGTAGCATCACTTAAATTAGAGGCCTCAGCCTCTGGATGCTTGTCACAAAATTTGCCTGTGGTGATCACATTCATGATCAGAGATTTGTTTATTTCCACAAAAAATGCAGCCTGGAACCTACCCAGCAGCTAAACCCAGACTAGCCTTGTCATCCCTATGAAGGTTGGAATTATCTACCTGGATGGGGTTGTCCACATTTACAGGGCAGGGTTCCCAGACCCTAAGTATGATTTCCAAGAGTTTCTTCTGGCTTTCTTTGCTGTAAGGGCCCCCAAGTATGGGCAATTCTTTTACTTGCAAATGAGAATCCAAACATCCTGTGTTTTTTCTGCTTCTCAAAAGCTACCCATTAAGCCAGCTGCGTTTTGAATTATAACATCATTTATATTTTAGTTCACGTGATATTTATGATTGTATCTTCTCTGTTCATGGTCTGTTTCCCTTTCTTCCTCTCTGTCCAATTCACAGTAATTATAGAAATGAGTTAAAATATTTTTACAGGGAAGTCAGATTAAAAACCAGCAAAAGTAAATACAATAAAAGGGAAACTAGGTGGCCTTAGGCAGGTACCTTTGATTAATTTTACAAAGTTGTTATGCATGAATTGCTTATATGCAGTGTAAGCAAGAATATAAGTTTATGAGCTATTAACATTTTCTTATGAAAGTAGGAAACTGACTGGCTATTCTATGATTCCTGAGGTTCCTCTGGGGGAAAAAAAAGCAAAAAACCTTACTCTTCATGTCAATAATTGTTTCTACTCTAGACCTTACTGAAGCTGCCTGTTATGTATACCACATGCTCTTTCTTATCTGACCTGTCCTAGGTTCAGTTTTCTTTATTGGGTTCTCAATTGTTCAACACTTATGAAATGGACATATCTCAGCTGGTAGCAAAGAGAGTGAGAAACATTTAGAGAGGGGCAAATAATTGACAAACATGAAGATACTGAGCCCTTCCTTCCATGTTGCCACCAACCGTTAGCAAGTTGGCTTGCCAGAAAATTAAGAGTAAGCTTTACAGACAGTTTCTGACTCGCCTGTAATGCCAGCACTTTAGGAGTCCAAGGCAAGCGGATCCCTTGAGCCCAGGAGTTCAAGGCCAGCCTGGACAACATAGTGAAACCCCGTCTTTACTAAAAATATAAAAATTAGCTGGGTGTGGTGGTGTCTGCCTGTTGTCCCAGCTACTCGGGAGGCTGAGGCAGGAGAATCGCTTGAACCTGGGAGGTGGAGGTTGTGGCGAGTCAAGATCTCACCACTGCACTCCAGCCTGGGTAACAGAGTGAGACTCTGTCAAAAAAAAAAAAAAAAAAAAAGTCTGTAAAACTCATAAACCTCGGGTGAGACTTTCATAAAGATAAAAGGAGTAAGACAGAAACTGGTAATATCAGGAATCAAAACTGGGAGTCACATCACTAGAGACCCTCATGCCAATAAATTGAAAATTTAGGGGAAGTGGACAAACAGTAAAATACTTAAAATATTGAAAAACTTAAAACACTGAAACCTGAGAGAAGATGTAAAAACATGATCTGAACTGTATATATGAAATAAATGCAATCAGTAATTAAATAATTTTGATGACACTGTGTTTCTGTACGTTACACACAAACCAATTATTTGGACTTGGTGCATGTAGTCTTAGCTACTCACTGAGTAGCTGAGACACGAGAATTGCTTGAACCTCGGAGGTGGCGGTTGCAGTGAGCTGAGATCACCTCACTGCATTCCAGCATGGGCGACAGAATGAGACTGTCAAAAAAAAAAAAAAAAGAGAGAGAGAGAGAAAGAGAAAAAAGAAAGTTCCTGACTCATCACCTGTTGTGTTGCAGGTGATTTGTACTTTTGAATAAATGACAGAAATGCCCGGAGCCCCTTTCCTTGGCAGGCAGTGATTGATCTAGAGAAGCACATATAAGTCCTTAGTGAATTTTAAGGGTTAACAAGGTAGTAATGCCAAGAGTGTCGGTCCCTTTCCCTATTGCATTACTTAATAAAGGACAGATGTCTCTCCAAGGACCTTACTGGCGATTAGAGAATGCATTTGCCCTTAGTATTATTTCAATAACTGTTAAACCTCAATGGACTTCATTGTTTGTGTTTGTAGTTGTAACTCACATGATATACTCTATAAACCTGGTACAAATATGGACATACTTTTTGTATGTAGGTTGAGTATCTCTTATCCAAAATGCTTGGGGTGAGAAGTATTTTGGATTTTTTACGTTTTTGAATATTTGTATATACACAATGAGATATCTTAGGGATGGGATCCAAGTCTAAATATGAAATTCATTTATGTTTCATGCACACCTTATATGCATAGCCTGAAGGTAATTTATTACTTAAAATAATTTTGTGTATTAAAGAAAGTTTTTTTTTTTTTTTTTGAGATGGAGTCTCACTCTGCCACCCAGGCTGGAGTGCAATGGCATGAACTCAGCTCACCGCAACCTCCACCTCCCGGGTTCAAGCGACTCTCCTGCCTCAGCCTCCTGAGTAGCTGGGATTACAGGCATGTGCCACCATGCCTGACTAATTGTTGGTATTTTTAGTAGAGTCGGGGTTTCACCGTGTTGGCCAGGCTGGTCTCGAGCTCCTGTCCTCAGATGATCTGCTTGCATCGCTAAAGAAAGTTTTGACTGTGACTCATCACATGAGGTGAGGTCGAATTTTGCACTTATGGTGTCATGTTGTCACTTTAAAAGCTTTGCATTTTGGAGCATTTCAGATTTTGGATATTTGGATTAGGGATGTTCAACCTGTATTTCCATTTAACTGCTCAAGACTGGATTCCTTTGAAGTAGTTTCTCGCTCTCTCCCAAGACCCTCCCTTTATCCTCCCCTCCCCACATATAGTCTTGGAATGCAAGGGCTTATGGTCTCAGTGGAAGTCAACCTGGCTTTCATAGTCAAGTGGAGAGAGAGCTGGGCCTGATCGGTGCACTACGGCCCATGCTTCTGAAATCCATAAGGTGTTGTTATTGAACACTCATCCTGCATGGTCCAGCGTCAATGCTTGTTGACTGATGTAGTGAGACTTTGGTGACCAGATTCTGGAAAATGATGCCATGATCTTTTCTGGGCAGACCAAGCCATTATCACAACGTGGAATCAACCAGTATGCCCTATGATGGTCATTTGCTCTTCACACACATTTATAATCCTGTCCCCCCACCACCCCCAGGGTTTAAATTGGCCCCTAGAGTGTCAGGACAGGTTTAGCTATCCATCACCTAATGAAACCTGCACTGTGATTCCACTTCATTCCCTGGGATTCACACCCTGGAAGTTGAGCATCTTTTACTATTAGACATTCAAAACACAATACAATGTGTATGATGATACCCATTTTCTCTGACATCTGAGATCCTGGACAACTCCTTAGGGCACTACTTTCAGGGACACCAAAGTGGGTTTTCACTTTTTTCCTGCTAGAGACAGGGAAAAAAACCTGTACAAATATACTATAGTATATAGTATAATTCAATATATATGGGTTAAAAAGGCTTTTGTGGTCCAACATGGTGACCTACCTAGTGCATCTAATATTATATTTACAGATACGTGCACCTGGTCCAAATAATTGGCTTATGTGTAACATATGGAAACTTAGTGTATTCGTTTGTTGGGGCTGCCATAATAAATTACCACACTCTTGGTGGCTTAAAGCAACAGAAATTTATTCTCCCACAGTTCTGGAGGCCAGAAGTCCACAGTCAGTTTTATTGACTTAAAATCAAGATGTCAGAAAGGGCACATGCCTCTCCCTCTGGAGGCCCTAGGGGTGAATCCATTCCTTGCCTCTTCCAACTTCTGGTGGCTGTGGGCATGCCTTAGCTTGTGTCAGCATCCCTCCAGTCTCTGCCTCTATGGTCACATGGCCTTCTTCTCTTCCATGCATGTGAAATCTCCATTGGGCTTCCTCTTATAGGGATATTTATGAATAATACAGGATAATTTCCCCATCTCAAGATCTATAAACCATCACATCTGCAAAGCCTTTGCCATATAAGGTAATCTCACAAGTTCCAGGGATTAGGATGTGGACATACATTTTGGAAGCATTATGTAGCCTATCACATATAGCTAATTTAAATTTAAGATTGACTATGTAATACATCCCACTCATCTTTTCCTTATTCATAGGAACTCATGACACTAAGAAATACTTACCATGTACATATTGACTGACTGGACAATGAAAGTGAAGAATGAAATGGCATTATTCAACAAAAAGATATTAGTAACTCTGCAATATGCTTCTGAGACAGATAAGCTTGATCAGTTACAACCATTTGTAAACACTGAAAGGAATTGCATGAGTATCTTGGTATCTCTGGGAATAATTTGGTGATTAAAAAAATCCAAAAAAACAATAAATCAATAGAAAAACTTACAGGGTGTTTAGAAAAAGAAACATTGCTATATATTGATTACCCACTTTCTCCCTGGTTTAAATTCAAGCACTGCAGAATATGTTGAATAAGCACATTTAGCATACTCAGTTTATAAAAGTGTCTTTTGTCAGTTTGATGCAAACTACATTGGGGGAAATAAAAAATAAAATCCAGAATTAATGTTCCAAACTGCAATTGCTGAAAGCGGGGAGGGATAGTGAAAAACCCCAAATAGAAATGACACTTAAAAATAAATCCTTGAGTGACTTCCAGCCTGTTTGATATCTATTTCCTAAAGCATAGAGCATTTGTTGTCTCACATCTGAAATAGATTGTTTTGTTTTGCTAGAGCTTACACATATGTACATTTGTTTATTCTCTGAAGGTGATTCTTCATCATAAGGTATTGGAAACAGATTCTTCAGGGAAAACATCTGTTCAGCTATAATGCTAGCATCTGCCAAGTTAGGTGTGCTGAGAAAAAAAGAACTTTATCTTAGTGGTTCAGGGACCTCAAATTTACAAGTTGACAAAATATCATACACAGACAAGTTGCATCTTTCCTCCATTACTCCTGCCCATAGTCTGGAACTATATCCAGAATCCTAGCCTAGCCGTGGCCATGCCAGACACAGAACACAAAAGTGAGACAGCATTAATCCTAGGGTCAGTTCTAGGGGCAGAGGCCATTGGGTCTACTAAGCAAAGGGCCCTGACACCAAAGCAGACCTTGGCCTTGCTTTACAGTTTCCTTAGATCTTTCCCTGTTGCTCTAGGCTGGCTTGATGTTTATGGATCTGAGGTCTTGGATGTGGCACATAATGTAGTCATTAGGAGCATGAATGCTGGAGCCAGATTGCCATGGTTCAGACTCTTGGCTCTGCCGCTAACTGTGTGAACTTGGGAAAGTTACTTAACCTCTCTGAGCTCCTATTTCTTAATTTGTAAAATAGGGACAATTATTTCAGAATTGGATATAAATGGACAAGATGTGTAAAGGTGCCACTACAACCTGAAAATATGTACTCTTAGAACTGTTTAGAATGAATAGCAAAATAGTTCATACTGACCTAGTTAAACCTGGGGAGTAACTAACCCTTTGATAAAAATCCCCCATGGGAAAATGCTCTGTGCCTTCGAAGAATTGTAATCTACATATATCCTCACTTTAATCCAACTCTCTTTACTCCAATAGAATCTACTGGCCTCCCTCACCTTTAATTTGTGCTCCCTGCCATAAAAGTGGTGAGCAAGTTGAGTACTTTCTGGAATTTGCAGAAGATTTACAAGTCCCGAGCTTATGAAGCTTTAGAACTCACTCCATTCCCATTCCACAAATGTTGTCTTAGTGTTTGCGCGGGGCAAGACATTTGTTCCTGAGTAGAATTTTGGTACTAACATAAGCAACTATTGGTTGTAAAATCTGTTCTCTATTCTGTTTCTCTTGATCAACCATTATCTAACTCTGCATTATGCATTTAACTCTGTGCTAACAACGTCTTTGCTTCTTATTCTCCATTGTTCTTGTGTCCACTGTAATGTAGATCCAGATTGTTGTCATTCCTGGAGGCCACAATGAGGTGCCAATTTAGAAACTTAGAAAAACTTAGAGAAAATTAAAATAAGATTTCTGTTTGAGAGTTAAACTTTAAAGGTTATATGTAATAGATCAGAAGTAAGGAAGAGTTGTGTAAAGAGGCAGCATGGCTCTTGGGCCAGCAAGGCTGGACGGCAACCAGACCTGTTATGTTATCATTTCTGAGGAACAAAACAGCCTTGATAGTGGTGCCAAAGCGAGTCCTACACAGTCAGGACCCTTCTAAGTACAGTAGAGAAGAAATCTGGGCCAAGCTGGCTGGCAGGTATAACATCCTTGGCAAGACTCTCCCTGTGCTGAGTGAGGAAGCTCAGGCTACATCAGCTAAGGAATATTTCTCACCTAAATTCTTTCTTTGAATCCATAGTCATCAAGACCTCTTGTCTCCATACAAAGGGGGAATATACTGATCTGCTACGTTGAGCCTTCTATTACACTTGACATTTGAATTTCTGATGGTAAATGGATGAGTCAGCATATTTTTGGGTGTCCTATTTTGGTTCCATGAGCTTGATGAGTATGAGGACAATCCTCAGGGTGCCTTGTTCTGCTACCTAAGTCACAGGCCTTTTTTGATGACGCTATCGCCCACTGCTTTTTAATTTTGACAAAAAAAAACCTCTTGCCTAGATTGCAACATCACTTTCCAAATGAATTTTCCATTTTCCTGCCTCTTCAAGTCTATCCTGTACCTAACCACAAATGCTTCTTTCCCATAATTTGAATTTCATCATGACACCTACTCAGGAAACTACTATGATTGATTGCTCTCCCAAATAACTTGAAGAGGCATGTAAAAGATCCTCACCAAAGAATGTTTTATCCCATCCTAACTGCCAAACTACCAGAAATTTTATTATCAGAGCTTTATTCCTTTTAGTTTAAGGCCCAGAATTTCGGACCATTCTGTTTCCGTTATCTTCTGGCCTCCATTGTTTTTGATGAGAAGTCAGATATCATTCTTATTTGTGTTCCTTTGTATATGAATATGCTTTTTCTCCTTTGGCTACTTTTAAGATTTTCTCTTTATCTCTGGTTTTCAGCAGTTAGACTATGATGTGCCAGTGTTTGGCTTCCTTTGTGTTTACATTGATTGGGGGGTCACCAAGCCTCCTGAATATCTAAGTTGTTTTTCTTTATTAAATGTGGAAAAATTTTACTCAATTTGTCTTCAAATAGTTTTTATGCACTATTGACTCTCTTCTCTCCATCTGGGACTCCAATTACATTTGTGTTAGTCTGCTTGATACCATCCTGCAGGTCACTGTGGCTCACTTTATTGTTTTTTCAAATTATTTTTCACCCTGTGTTTCAGTTTGGGTAATTTTATTGTCCTGTCTTCAATTTTACTGATTCTTCTTCTGTTGGTTCCAATCTGATATTAAAGCCATTCTGTGAATTTTTAATTTTTGATTTTTTTTAGTGCTAGAATTTTTATTTGGCTCTTTTTTTTTTCAACAGTTTAAGAATCTCTCCTGAAAATGATTTGTGTTAGTGCGTTTTCATGCTGCTGACAAAGACATATATCCAAGACTGGGAAGAAAAAGAGGTTTACTTGGACTTATAGTTCCTCATGGCTGGGGAGGCCTCAGAATCACAACGGGAGATGAAAGGCACTTCTTACATGGCAGCAGCAAGAGAAAATGAGAAAGAACAAAAGTGGAAACCCCTGATAAACCCATCAGATCTTGTGAGACTTATTCACTATCACGAGAACAGCACAAGAAAGACCAGCCCCCATGATTCAGTTACCTCCCCCTGGGCCCCTCCCACAACACGTAGGAATTCTGGGAGACACAATTCAAGTTGAGATTTGGATGCGGACACAGCCAAACCATATCGTGATTGTTCTACCATTTATCCATTTTTCCCCTGTAAATTTTTAACATATTTATTATAGTAACTTAAAAATATTGGTTAATTCTAACATATGGATCACCTGTGCATTTTTTATATTAATGAATTTTTTTACACATTTCTGGTTTTTTCATTTGTATATCTAGTAATATTTTATTGTACACTTAATGTACATTATAGAGATTCTGGATTCTAGTTTCCTCTTCTGAAGAGTGTTGAGTTTGTATTGGTAGGCAGTTAAGTTACTGGTGGAGCATCTTGATATTTTGGATACTTGGTTTTAGGCTTCATTAAGTCAGATCTATTTTAGTTTTGCCTTTTGTCCTTGGATAAATCCCTTCACCCTGGCACGTGATGGAATTATAATGGAAAGTCCTAGGTGTTTACCAAGCCCTTCCAATTTGAGAGTACTCAAACTCCAAACTCTTTCTCCTCTGCAGGGGGCAGTTGGTAAAATTGATATTCAGTGTTTCATCTTTCCAGCTGTCTTCCTATGTATTACAATTCAGAAGTCAGTCATGGATTTGAGGAATGTTTGCATGCAAATTTTGTAGCTTCTCTCTTTGAAACTCCTTCTTTCTGGGATTTCCTCCTCCTCAATTCTCAGTTTCTCTGTCAGGTCCAAAGTTTGTCCTCTGAATCTTCAGGTCAAGAAAACTCAAGCTTTTTTGTTTTAGCCTTATCTTGGAGATTTGTGAGAAATGAGGGAGGTCCTAAGAAAAAACATATAAATATGAATCTCAGCCAGCGTGATTCCCCTGTTACACAGGCCAAATTTCCTCTACTTTCTTCCTGCCCAGTGCCTCCAAACAGTTCTTTTATGTTTTTCAGAGTTTATGGTTGCTATCATCAGAAGGGCTAGTTCAATACTGGTTATACCACTATTACTAGGGGTCCTGAGCCTCCTCTTTGACATTATAAATCAAGCTTGTCCAACCTGCAGCCCAGAACAGGTTTGAATCCAGCCAAATACAAACTTGTAAACTTTCTGAAAAGATTATGAGATTGTTTCGCCATTTTTTTTTTAGTTCTTCGGTATCATTAATGTTCATGTATTTTATGTGTGGCCCAAGATAATTCTTCCAATGTGGCCCAGGGAAGCCAAAAGATTGCACACCCCTGTAATGTAAACTATCCCTAGAGTGGTTAATGCATTGTGTTAGTCTGTTTTCACTCTGCTATAAAGAACTTCCCTGAGACTGGGTAACTTATAAAGGAAAGAGATTTAATTGGCTCACAGTTCCACATGGCAGGGAAGGCCTCAGGAAACTTACAATCATGGCAGAAGGGGAAGCAGGTGCCTTTTTCACAAGGTGGCAGGAGACAGAAAGTGTGTGAAGGAAGAACTGTCAAACACTTATAAAATCGTCAGAACTCATGAGAACTCACTCACTCATAAGAGCAGCATGGGGGAAGCCACCTCCCACCAGCTCCCTCCCTTGACATGTGGGCATTATAGGGATTACAATTTGGGATGAGATTTGGGTGGGGACACAGAGCCAAACTATATAATGCATAAAACTTATTGCCTATTAATACATTTTTTAAGAGAGAAGCTGGGGTTCTTTTTGATTTCTAGACCCTGACCACCTGTCCCCAGTGACCAGCTGTTTGCTGCCTGCCGCATCTGCCTACCCACAGTGGTTATTTTGGCACAAAAGGAACTTGCGGGAGTGATGTTTACAAAGTGGTATGAATTATAGTGACTGACCAACCACCATGAGGTTAACTGAATGAGCACTGAAAATATATACTATGCTAATGGAACTCTATGGGAGGCCAGAGAATATAAAAATTTGGAACAAATGCTTTGGTGTCAGATGTTTTGGGTTTGATTTTGAAACAATTTGCTTAACTTCTCTGTCCCCATTCTTTTATCTGTAAAATGAGGTTATTATCTTACATGGTCATTGTGAGAATTAAACAAACATATATATATAGCTAAGTACAATACCTGTTATATAGTAAGTTTTCATTAAATCTTTATAATAGTCCACCTTATCTGGGGGGGATACATTCCAAGACCCCCAGTGGATGCCTAAAACCATGGATAGTACCAAACCTGTACAGTTGGCTCTCTGTATCTACAGGTTCCACGTTCTCAGATTCAAGCAACCTTGGATCAAAAATTTTGGGAAAGCAATAAAAAATAACAATATAGCAATAAAAATAATAAAATTAAAACAGAGTATAACAACTGTTTACCTAGGATTTATATTGCATGAGATACTATAAGTAATCTAGAGATGATTTAAAGTATATGAGAGGACGTACATAGATTATATGCAAATATGATGTTATTTTGTATAAGGGACTTGAGCATCCATGGATTTTGGTATCTTTGCAGGGATCCTGGAACCAATACCCTGAAGATACTGACAGAGAACTGTATATACTTTATTTTTTCTTACACATACATACCTTTGGTAAACTTTATAACTTAGGCACAGTAAGAGATTAACAGCAATAGCTAATAATAGAACAATTAAGTAAAATAAGGATTACTTGAACACAAGCACTGTGATACCGTGACAGTCAATCTGATAACCAAGACAGCTGCTGAGTGACTAACAGGTGAGTAGTGTATACAGAGTGGATAGGCTGGACAAAGGGATGATTCTTGTCCCAGGAGAGACAGTGGGAGATTTCATCGTGCTACTCAGAACAGCCCACAATTTAAAACATGAATTGTTTATTTTCTGGGATTTTCCACTTAATATTTTTCTTCCACAGTTGACCATAGTTAACTGAAACTGTGAAAAACAAAACAGCAGATAAGAGGAACTACAGTATTAAAAATTTTTTAAAGTCAAGAAAATCTTTTCTATAACCACACTGTTCAGAGAGGGCTAAAGTAGCACGTTCACAGTGTTGTCACTGAAACCGTCACTCTTTCTCCGTGTGTAATCAGCAGACCTCTGCAGCAGAATTATCTGAGGCTGCTTTTTAGTAAATCTGATTTCCTGGCTCCCACCTCAAAACTACTAAACTAAAATTGACAAGAGTGGGGCCTAAGAATATGAATTTTTAATAAGCTCTCCAATAACTCCTATGTCACTAAGTTCTGAAAAATACTGGATAATTCAGAGGCAAAGAGAAATTTCTTGAGGGAGGAGTGGAAAGACTAAGACTTTGAACTCCCATCTCACCTTCCAGAAGTCTAGATTTCATTGCCTTTCTGGCATTGATGCCTATAAGCTTATTACTTTAGATGGAGACTGAAAAGTTTTAGTCATTCTTAAGTGTCTGGCTGGAGGGTGATCGGCAGAGTGATTAAACCAAAAGAGGTTATAATTCATCCTTCAAATCTGTGGTTAAAGGCATTCTGCTGCATAACTTTTCACCTGTGAAATACTCCAAAGCTTTTAAAATCATCTTTTACTAAGGGGAAATTCCAGCTTCCTAGCAAAATAGATGGCACTTTTATCCCTCATTTCTCTTGCTTTTTCAACAAATATGTTAAAAAACAATTACATTTCAGAGTGCAATTTTCATTTCCTTTTTATTGTGGAATCGTGGCAGGGTTTTATAATCTGCTTAAAACACCTGGACTTAACACAACATAGGGCAATTATAAGGGTCTTCAATATAGTGTGATTATGGTTTTTAAGATCTGAGGTTATTTTTGAAAGAAAACAGAAGTTCCTGTGTTTAGTAAGCAAATAGAAAAACCAAGATAGTGTCAACCGAGGTCAAAGGGAAAAGAGGAAAGGATCAAGACTCACTAGGATGATCTTAATATCTAGTATATTGCCTGTCAGTCAATTGGCACTCAGTAGAGATTTATTGCATGAGTTGAATGAATGAATGAATGGACATTATGTGCTTTATATTTGGAATTGATAGAGTCCCACTTTTGAGTGGGTAAATGAGTATGTTCTGTCCTATGGGAGCCCTCGTTTCACAGTTTCTCCTTCATTTAACCAAATGTTCTGGGATGGAAAAACCTGCTGATTGCGAAGTTGCAGAATAACGTCCAGGCTGAGATAGTGTCCTGGATGGTCTATCAGTGGGCCCCTGCCTGTGGCTCCCTCTGTAAGCATGCTCTTCTCCACCCCATCCTTTACCCCACAACTCACTTCTCAGATTTTCCAGTTTTCTTAGCTTACTCATCTATATTGCTTCCCAGAGTGCTACTCGACTCTGGATCCTTCTCTACTGACCCCTCAAAGGGATGCTTTTGAAAATCATACCAGATAAATGAATGAGGAGTAGAAGCTATAACCATGAAATGAACCACTTTGATCTGGAAAAATAAATCCAACACAGCAAAAACTGACAGGCACCTGCTCATGAACAGCAGTAGCAGTGCTGTGGATCTGCTTGCTAGCTGTTTCATCTGCTGAGGGAATTGTTTTAATTTTGCAGGCTGTGGCAGACCTGGGGAAACATACTATAATATGCAAAGCACAGACCCCAATTAATATTTCACCCATTGCATGTGGCTTGATGGCGTTCCTGACTTGTTGCAATCATAAGTGTGAAACTCTGGGGGTTTCAGTTAAATTATTTCATAACATGTAGCCTAATATTTTTGTGCCCTAACCTCACCTTCTATTAAAATAATTTTAGGGTATTGCTTGTATACAGTGACACTATATGTATTATATAAACCGTGTTTTATTTACAAAAGGTTTTTTAAAAGTGTAAAGACATCCCATACCTGTTTGTTGTGGTTATTGCTTTTAAAGATCAATTTATGTTTGATAAATAACCAATAAGCCCACAGTTCTGTATAAGGAAAGTATTCACACTATGAAATCACATAAAGGAAAGGGAAACAAGGTCAGCAGTTAATGCAACACACACATAAGCTGAAGGCTGATCTTGAGTGAATGGTTTGTACTGGTGGGTGAAGGGTGAGAGGGTGCAGAAATGACTGTGATTGTTATGTATTACTAGATTGTAGTAAACACTATTGAGGTCCTTCTCATACCTCCCACCCATACTGCCTGTAGTGGATAGAATAGTGGCCTCCCAAAAGATATGTCCATGTCCTAACCCCTAGAATGCATGAATGTGACCTTGTTTGACAAGAGTCTTTGCAGATGTAATTAAGTGAAGGATCTTGAGATGAGATCATCCTGAATTTAGGGTGGACCCTAAATCTGATGATAAGTATCCTTAGAAGAGAAGGGGAGAAGATACAGAGACATGAAAGAGAAGGCGATGTGAAGACAGAAGAAGAAATTAAAAGGATGTAATCACAAGCCAAGGAACCTCAAAAATGCCTTGAGCCACCAGACGCTTTAAGAAGCAAGAAAGAATTCTCCCCTAGAGCCTCCAGAGGGATCATGGCCCTGATGATACCTTAATTTCAGACCTCTGGCCTCCAGAGCTGTGAGAGAATAAATTGTTGTTGCATTTAAGCCACACAGTTTGCGGTAATTTGTTGTGGCAGCCCCAGGAGACTAAGGCACCACCTCAGCATATGCAGGCTGGCCTGACTTCCAGCTGCCAGAAACTGCATTTCTTTACCCCAGGCTTCCTCTGGCTGCCAAGACTGACTCTGCCCACTTATTGAACAAGCTAGGCTGATTGTGCTGAGAAATTAGTGTCCCTGCCTCAGCAGCTCTCATGTTAAGGACTGATAGGGGGAGGCAGTGTATACCGACATTAGCCCCCTTGCCCCTTGGGTGGGGTAACTGCAGCACTCATCCTGTGCTGACTCCTGGAATTTAGCTCCAGCTCTTCACAGTGTTCACTAACTGGACAAACTCTGTACTGGCTTCCCAGTACAGAGTCTTGTCTTTCACAGTTTCAATTGCCCACTCCCATACTAGTTTTTGCTGGAATAATCTGCCAAATAAACTATTTGTACTTCAATACTTGTCTCAGGGTTGATCGGCTTGAAGGGGGAACCCAAACTATAACATAAATATAAAAGGACATTACAGATCATCCTGATAGCTTAGAGGAAGTACCCAACTCAGTGATGTGAGGCCTTGGGCATTTTCCTGGGCTGTTTTATGAGAGTTGTCTGATTCGACCTTATACCAACAGAAATCTGCTGTAATTAAAAGTGATCTCTCTAGTTATATATTTATCCACAATCTCTTTTAGAAAAGGATTTAAGGTAGCATTAGAATTATGATATTTAATATATCATGTCACATTCTTTTATTCTCTCCACTTCAAAAACATTGTGATGATTTGATAACAAGTAAAAATATCAATTTTCCAGATGTTCTATTTCAACTTTCCCATTATTTGTTTTCATTTAGTATGTTCTCCCCTTTTTTATTTCCCATAGACATGTTCTCTGCTTTCATTTAAACAAGCAAACCATAAATCTTCAAGTGAAGGAAAATGTGAATATTTTCTCTTATGATAGTTTTTATTGAATGTAAAGCCTGGTCTCATATTAAAAAGTGCTGTAAGGAATGCTTGCTTGTTTGATGTTTGTTTTAAATGGTTGAATAAATCTTCTCCAAGTTTTGACAAAAAGTTTTGAAGCCACTGACTTCCTTATTCTTTTTATCTCTTTTCAAAACACTGAGGAGATGGTCTGAAGGTGAAGTAAAGCAGGTTTACAAACAAAGGGAAAAAAGCTTTACAGTATTTTAAAAATCAAACCTTTTGAATGTAGGTAAGCTCTGGTGCAGCCAACATGTTTTAATCACAGAATTATCTGGAAATAACTGAACAGCCAATTCTCTGTAGAAAGTATTATATTTGACCTTTTAAAAAATGTACTGCCCATGCTGATGACCTTTTTCCTTAAGAAAATGTAGGAAATTATGACAAATAAATAGGCTGGTTCAAGTTTCTTGAGAAAGAGGGCATCTGGCTGTGGGAAAGATTGCTAAAGTCAAGAATAAGAAATGACGATTTTGCTCCTTGCAAAAGTAGCAGACTTCCTTTAAATATTTTTTTAAATTTATTTTTAATTTTTGCGGGTACATAGTAGCTGTTTGTATTTATGGGATACATGAGATGTTTTGATACAGGCATGCAATGTGAAATAAGAACATCATGGAGAATGGAGTATCTATCCCCTCAAGCATTTATCCTTTGTGTTATAAATAATCCAACTATACTCTTTTAGTTATTTTAAAATGTACAATTAAGTTATTACTGACTATAGTCACTCTGTGATGCTAGTAAATAGTAGGTCTTATTCATTCTTTCTCTTTTTTTGTACCCATTAACCATCCCTGCCTCCCCCACCAATCCCCCCACTACCCTTCCCAGCCTCTGGTAACCATCCTTCTACTCTCTATGTCCATGAGTTCAATTGTTTTAATTTTTAGATCCCACAAATAAGTGAGAACATGCGATGTTAGTCTTTCTGTGCCTGGCTTATTTCACTTAACATAATGATCTCCAGTTCCATCCATGTTGTTGCAAATGACAGGATCTCATTCTTTTTTATGGCTGAATAGTTCTCCATTGTGTATAAGTACCACATTTTCTTTATCCATTCATCGGTTGAGGGACACTTAGGTTGCTTCCAAATCTTAGCTATTGTGAACAGTGCTGCAACAAACATGGGAGTGCAGATATCTCTTCAATACACAGATTTCCTTTCTTTCGAGTATATATGCAGCAGTGGGATTACTGGATCATATGGTAGCTCTGTTTTTACTTTTGAGAAACCTCCAAATTGTTCTCCATAGTTGTGCTACTAATTTACATTCCCACCAACAGTGTACAAGGATTCCCTTTCCTCCACATCCTTGCCAGCATTTGTTATTGCCTGTCTCTTTGATATAAGCCATTTTAACTGGGATGAGAAGACATCTCACTATAGTTTTGATTTACATTTCTCTGATGATCAATAATGTTGAGCACCTTTTAATATGTCTGTTTACCATTTGCGTGTCTTCTTTTTAGAAATATCTATTCCAATCTTTTGCTCATTTTTTTAATCTAATTACTAGAGTTTTTTCCCTATAGAGTTGTTTGAGCTCCTTATATATTCTGGTTATTAATCTCTTGCCAAATGGGTGGTTTGCATATATTTTCTCCCATTCTGTGGGTTGTCTCTTCACTTTGTTTATTGTTTCCTCTTTATTGTTACTCATTTCTTAACAAAATACTTTTGGGTTTATGCATTCAATCAAGAAATCTTTGTTTGAAGTTTCTTAGATCTTCAGAATGAAGTAGATAATTCTTCTTGCTTCCATGTATTAATTTATTATCATAAACAACATTCACTGGAAAAATATGAGCACACTTTACATTAATATAACTAGATAGTGTATTAACTTTAATCTTTAATAAAAATTTACAGAGTGGGACAGACAGAAAAGTGATAACGTTTGAATTGAAAGCTTATCCCTGTTTTTTCATAGCAGGAAACAATGTATTTTTTATTAAAAGGAAGCCATTTGCTGACATGTGGATTTGTATGTGATTTTAAACATTGTTGAAAAGTGCAAAGTCTGGAAGACAAATATCACATAAGAAAGAAATTAAACTGAGATATTTTGTATTGAAGTACAAAATCCAGGAATTAAGGAACTGATGGATCCAAGGACGAAGGCTATGTTAAGATTCCATTATTGTGCCAGTTTTTGAGGGAGGAAAAAAATCCCATCATCTAGATTTTATCATAAATGCTGGTGCAAATAAGTTTTCAGTTGAGGTTATGAATTGGATTTAAAGTAGCACAAAGTACTTTATTAATAACTTTCAGACATTTTATTACTTTAAGTAGCAATCGGTCCAGACATCACACAAATAAAAAGGAAAGCTGCAGCATTTCTTTGCTGCAGAAGCAACTGTTGCACGTAATTTTTTTTTCATTTCTAGACTAATCTACTGTCAGCATGCCTCTCTCAATGACTTCACCATGATTTTTAATGGGTTTTGGATGGCTTCTTTTTACCTTTGTGACACAGTTTCAGGTGTAAGGATATAACACTTCTTCCCAATTATGCTTAAGAATGGCGAGGACTTATGGTCAATGGTAATTGAATAATTCATAGACTACATTGCAATGCATTATATGATATTCTTACACTGATCTGCCTACTCGTTGCTTATGCTCAGTAGAATCCTGATAGTTGTCTGCCTTTTCTGAATGGTTACTGGGCACTGCTGGGGTGTGTGTGAGAGGCAGTGTCAAGGTGACATGGTAGGGTGGTAAGAGAAAGCCAGAAATTCAGAAAGCTTTAGGGGTCTCAGCAAAGTGGGTTATCAGACCCTGGCTGTAGGTTTTAGGATATAAGGTCTCATCTGGCTATCTAGCTCAGCAGTCATAACAGTGGGATATTTACTATTCTTCACTCTGGGTTACCTTACCAGGAACTGTGTGCTAATCAGGACCCTGTCCTACTCAGACTCTAAGCTCAAGACTCCTAGGCATCATTCCTTGTTCACCAGCACAGGGGGGATCTGTGACAAATCTCTTCTGATAGTGTATCCTTCTCACATAGTGGTTTAGTTTCAAAGTTTTCGTAAAGAAATTTAAAAAGAGAGATAGTCCAAGCTTTGCCTACAAAAGAGATGGAACCACCAGTCTGTGTGAGGTGGATGCTGCAGGAACTGAACTGGCAAGTCAAGATTTCCCACAGGGCTGGGTTGTTGTTGAAGTCATGTGTGAGGCAAAAGCTTCTTATCAGCACTCAACACAAAAGCTTGCAGTTCATATTAAGAGCATGTGAGCTGAGAGTCACTGTCGTCCATGTCTGAATGGGACATTTTCAGAGATTCTGTCACCGTTTACCACTTTTTGGGGCTGTCCACGAAGAAGGAAAACACTGAACAGAAGAGTTAAACACTCATGTACGTGAAGTAGGCTTTAGCAGCTTGCAGTGAAAACCATCCGTCCTTGTCTTCATCACCAGCCTGCAGAAAAGAGTGGCAGGATGGAGACAGCAATGTTCTGCTGTCACCAGCTTTGCTTCTCTGCTATCTGCCATGGCTGAGCCTCGCAAACATTACAGCAGAGTTCTAGACACAGTTCGTGCACTTAGAATGGCTGCTGGGGAAGTGTTGGTTACAATAAGAAAAAAAAAAGCAGGATGGAGATTTTTATCAGGGCTTCTCTAGTCAAGCAAATGTGTTTGTAAAGAGTGATTGGTTTTAGAGGCTGTGTGAGACACCATCATTTAAGGTATTTCCAGACACAAACTAGATGATAGCTTACATAAGTCAAATACACATGAATCTTTTTCCTGCTACAGATTTAAGCCTTTTGACACTAAAGACATCAATACTTGTGTTTGGTGAGAGATATTCTGTCTACAGGATGAGTGATTTATGGCAACTCTATAATCCCACAAAGCCCAAGCAATGTCTTCTGTATTCCTTGTGGAACTGGGCCCCCAATATAGATTATAAAGAGCAGAAATTATATCAATTTGTCAGACTGTACCCATTGCAGCTTTCTATGACAAGGCTCCAAATTATATTTATCCCTGGGGTCAACTGAGATGAACTCTTTTTACTTCATTAAAGACTGTATAATTCAATGTATAATTTTCAAAAAGTTAGAAGCATGACTCTCGTATGCACATAGTATGAGCACATGCTCAAAATTTATTAACTCATTAATGAAGAAATCTGTAACATGGTAAAACTGGTTGAAAAAGTATTTTGAGGGCCTGAGTATTTATAGACATTAAAAAAAGAATATTAAAATAAATTGCTATTAGATACAATCCTGATTTATATCCTACAGGACAATAAAAATCCATAACCTTTGAAAATTTTTTTCAACTGTATAGAAATTATTTGCATCATTACTGGAAAAGATCTGCAAGTCAACATGTAACTTCACAGAATCTGAGCCAATAATTAACAGTAAATAGCAAAGTCAAACAAAGGTACATTCCTGTAGATAATTAGACAATTCTTGGTGAGCTAGTTGTAATATGACATTGAAAGGACATTATTTCTAAGTTTTAGACGTTTTTAACACCTTGTGTTCCATTTAGTAATATGAGCCTAGGTTTCATTTTCTCCTGCCCCAGTTTGATTTAAGGCCCCCAGACTCTACAAAATATTCACTTTCCTCTCTGCCAACAGGAATTTCAGGGACTTACTAGGAGGGGAACAGATCACCTTTTTGTCTGACTGCAGCTCTATTTGGTGTGTGCCTTGCCTGCCACTCTGCCCCTCTGACCATCACAGTCTCTAAGTCTCTATTGTTGCTCAGCTGTTCATGGAGTGTCTGCAGCCTCCATAGGTCATTACCTTTGGTGTACTAGAGCCCTCAGCCCTGCTGTAGAGTGAATGGTAGTATTTTTTTTTTTTTTTTTTAGCAACTACACACAGTAGTAGGTTTATTGCAACCAATACTGATGTTGGCTGAGCACCACCACCTCTTTTTGCCCCAATGGGTAAATGACCACCAAGGGTGGGAGTCAGTCTGGGCTCTCTGAGGAGCCTGTGGGCCGCCTGGCAGGGGGACAGGGACATGAATGAACATGCTTGCAAAATGATTCTGGAGCCACAGAATATCATCCAGTTTGGTAGTTTCGAACTCTTTTAAACAAGCACTTTTTTTTTTTCCTAAAGCAACCTCACAGAGACTCCCGATGTCCAAAGTGCACAGGGCAGGCAGGGCTGGTCAGGTGGAGGCCTTAGCTTTCATTCACTGGAGCAAGGACTGATGTCTAAAGCTCAGCAAGCAGCCTACACAGTCGGCGGGGACCCGTGGCTCCCTCCCCAGATGGGGCACTCTGCCTCTATTAAAGCAGCCCACGTCCCCGTCTACTTGTCAGGCAGCTGTGCCACGGCGCTGAGGTCAAGCAAGGCCCCAGGGCTTTTGCACAAGGCTGCTGCCTGGTGCCACCTCCCCAGCTCGTTCCCTGACGGCTGGGCGTGGATAGCTGTGTAGCCCCCGCCCTTCTCTGTGGATGGCCCACTGCCCATCTGGACACCTTTCCTATGCCAGCTGATCCCCTAAGCCCTAGGCTTCCATCATATCACTGACCAAAGCATAGGGCAGTTTGAGTGGGGGTCAGAGGCCTGGGGGGTCTCTGGCTGGAAGGACTTGGTAGTCTTTTCTAAGGTGGGTCTACACTGTGCTGATAAATGTTTAACAATTGGTTCTAAAAAAAAAAGACCCTGAATGATTTGTAACATTTGCCAGTTTCCATGGTGTAAATACTTCCACCATGGTCAATTTCAAGCTGCCAACATGATGTTTACCAGCTAGCAAAAATTCCTGAAAATGTAACAATCAATTCTGGCAAGGCAATGTAAGCCAGCTTCTGCGCACCACTGGCTGGAGAGCAAGGTGGGATGCCTCCCACTACTGGGATGGGAGAAGATATGAACACTATTCAAGAATCTCACAGCAGTGCTCCTGAGGCTGTTCCAAGGGTTTTAGTAAAAAAACAAAAAACAAAAACCTCTCAGCATTTTTCCTTACAGCTTCCAGGTTTTGCTCAGTAACCCAGTAGGAAAGCTTCAGTCATTGTAGGGAAAGAGGCAGTTCCAGTGGGATCCACAGCAATCCTGTTGCTGGCTTGCCTAGACTGGCAACTGCTTGATTCATGGCTGAGTCTTGAGAGGCACATGGAAAGCCATAATAACAAAAATGCTTAGAGCTGATTCACCAGAATTTTGAGAAACAAAGCCTCAGGAGCTCTACTGTGGGGTCCTTGAGCAGTTGGATTTTATTTTAACTTGTTTGGAACTGTTATAAACTTTACAAGTTTAAGTGTATACAATCCAAATACAAAGAAATATACTCAGTATTCTGCCTTAGATAAAGGTGAGAATCACATATCTGGGAGAAGGCTTAGAGGCTACCTATTTGCGAGAGGGCTGGGACACTACCACACATTTATGTCTTGCTGTTATATTCAATATCCAAACTCTTGCCAATTCCGAATAGCCAATAGATTTTTTTCCTCCATTGATACAGCTAAAATTGACCAACCTAAGAATTGTCTGTCAACCTTCATCTTTCCTGAGGAATTGCTCATTCAGGATCCTGTTTCACCACATCACCTAGAGCATTTTATTTCCTAGGACCTCTTCATTATCCTTTACATACTTCTTGAGTGTTGTGACCACAGCTCTACATAGTGTCTCAGGTGTGCCCACATGGCGTTTGGTACAAAGATAGAAATAATTTCTGATTTATTTTACATACATCTTCAGAGGCCTTCAAGTATTTTGCTGGTTTCTTTTGTCTGTAGAGCTGTGCCAAATCAATGTCGTCAGGAATTCAACCAGATATCTGCATGCTTTGGAGATTTCCCATTCATTTCACCTCTCACATGGACAGGGACCTAACCAATGTCCGTACTAGCCCATTTGGGGCCTTTGTCCAAAACAGAAAGATGCTCTTTTCTATAAGTGAAAGTAGCCCTGCATCAGGGCACAACACTTGTTGAGCAGAAAATGAGCTGGACTTCAGTATTGATTCCTATGGCATCTGACTGCATTCACCTTCCCACCCGGAGCAATGCTGATCATCCATCCCTATGCCTTGTCTATTGACTCTAAACTAGACCTTAGCCTCTACAAGAGTCCCTGAAAACAGAAATATATTCAGATACTCTCCTGAGAGATGCTACAAGGGCATTTATTCACATTTATTTCATTGGGAAATGAAGTAGGCTGAGCATTAGCCCCATGTGGCTGAGATACCCATCTATGTCCCCATCCCAGACCTCTAAAATAATTTTAATGAAAACTACATGACCTCTAGAACGTTTTTAAGCTGACATGTGAAATGTCTCATCTAAAACTTAAATAGCTGAAAGTACGTAATTTGTGGTATATTATAAACATTGATATTGAAAAATATAACTCTTACATCACCCTTTTGAATAAATCTAAGGGAATCTAAATATCATAGTGATTTGATACCAGCTATCACCATTAAAAAATACATGAACAAGCTCTTCTGTAACAGACAGAAATTTTAAATCCTTGATTTATCTCATTGTACTCCTTTTTCATTCTGCTTCCCTTGCAGAATTTAATTCTAACCTAATGTATTTTTATGTATGAAAGAATTTTATTCATCATTGTATTATACTTCTCTACAACAAAATATATATATATAAATTGACATTATTATTATTTACATTTCCTGTGACTATAAGGCTCCAAGTGCTTAAAATGTCTTCTGGATTGAGTTACTGTTACAAAAATTAGCTATTCCAAGCTAATTACAATAGTATAAATATATTACAAATTTTGATAATCATTAAGCATAAAAAGTAAAATTTTATTGAAAATGCATTTCTTAATAAAAAATGGGGATCTTTAAAAATATTTCATGTATCTGTGGATGAATATTTTTATTGCTAAAATAAAACAGAGCTTAGTATAATTTTATTCCTATTTTTAAAAAAGATGTGAGCCATAAATAAGAAGATGAAAGGAAGAGGTTTGCTTTATCGGCTTTACTCAGTTGTTTAAACTCCTTGCAAGTTGCATACCAAAAAATCACATGGAAATCTCCTTCCAAATGTAATCTTAAATGATCTATCAGCTGACAACTCAATAATCTGATAAAAGCTGGAACCACTTAAGTTGCAAAAGTTTTGTGACCCCGTCTTGAGAGTCTTTTGCTTTCTCAACACCAATTCCACTTATTTTGAATTGTACCTTTGTTTGGCGTTTGGAGATTTTCACACCCCAGGGTAATGCACCAGCGTAAGATTCAGGAAAGTAGGAAAGAAGAAAGAGAGATACTCCTTTATTCTATAAAGCAGGGAGAGGCAACCATGAAAGGGGAGGCGGGAGAGGGAGATAACTTGCATCACAGGCATGTTCCCAAGCAGATCACATTTGGAAAAATTGAGGACTTGAACATTGTTCTCCTTAAAATCCAGCTGTGTCCACATAGCTCATGGAATGTCTTCATGTGTCCCCAAGATAAGTACCAGTTTGAAGACCATTGTACCTGCTACTTACGGTTGCCAGATTTAGGAAATGAAAGTACAGAATACTCAGTTAAATCTGACTTCAAATAAACAATGGATGCTTAATTAGTATAAGTATGTCCCATGGACTAACTATGACATGCAATATTTAGGACATACATATACTAAAAACGTATTTATTGTTTATCTGAAATTCAAATCTAACTGCGTGTCCAGCGTTTTATTTGGCAGTGTTAACTAACCTTATAGTGCAACTTAATGTCATAGCTCTCGGAAGGTGGTTTCTTCCCTGCAGATGAGTAAACTCCTCAAAGGTAAGTTTGTGTCTAACTCATCTTTGTAGTTTTTGTTTTCTCAGCAAATAGAAAACTAGTAATCATCAAAGAATATGTGTTGACTGAACAAATGAAGAGATGGCATATAATAGGCGCTCCATGAGTGTTTATTGAAAGGAGAGGAACAACCTGATCTTGGCTTCTGGACAATGGATTTCTGGACTGCCCTTTCAATAACATTTAGTGTCTTCTATGTGAATAATTAACTGTTCCTGACTCTGCTACTCACCCAGCCTCCTGCTTCTACATCTTTTGTTACATAAATTCTCATCCTCAGATATGTGCTTGTTTGATTCAACATACCTATGCATAGCAGTCATTTCATGCAGTTTTCATGCCCCTGCATATGGAGGAATCTTCCAATGGCTTCCCAACTTACCTTGGATAAATACAAATGCTTTTTAATGCTTTACAAGGCTATCTCTCTGGGCTCAGCTCTCCCCATCCCTAGTTCTGCTCAAGCCACATTGATTCTCACTTCAGGGTTTTGCACTTGCTGTTCCTTCTGCCTGAAATGTTCCCTCAAGATCTTTGCATGTCTTACTTACTTCATTCAGGTCTCTGCTCAAATGAAGCTTTCTCAAGAAGATTTTTTTTCCACCCTAAATGTTATAGTTCCCTTCCTCCCAAACAGCAGGGGGCTTTGAGGCAAAGTCTGTCCCTCACTTTCACCTTTCAAATCTCATCTAATTAAAGGAGACTTGATCATACCTAAGAGTCTAGCCACAAGGAAGTCTGGGAAATGTAGTTTTTAGCTATCTAGTTGCCAACTTCAGCAAAGTGCAGGAGAGGGAGGGTGGAATGAAAGTCATATCCACCACAACTATGTGGCTACTACATATAATGTTTAAAAGAATAGTTATACGTGAAAAAGTTTATAAAACAGTAAGAAAATATACTATAGTTGTTTTAAAAATTAGCATAATGCCCCCCCCACCCACACACACACATATGAACTAGATTATATACCGAAGTTAGTGATGTTTTTGAGTAGTGGCTGTAATATGTTGACAGAATAAATTCTTGAATAGGATGGTGATGGAGATAGGATTCAAACATGTGATGGGATTGGCTTGGAACAGAAGAAAGGCTATCTTCTCCTATGAAGTAGGAAAGGAAAAGATAGAGACAAGTGTTCAAAGACAAGACATAGGTGGGGCAGGGGCAGTGAGATGGTTCTTAATTGTTGGTCTCCGTTTTTGCTGTGAAATGGAGGCAAGGCCATTTCTGGGAGTGAAAGGGGAAGTTGTAGGATTGGGGTTGATGAATTAATGGTGAAAGTTCCTGACTACAGATATGGGGAATGGTAGGACAACTGGCCAGGCTGACACAGTTGTTTGTGGTGGGCAATTAGGGCCCAGATGGTGTAAAAAACAAAACAAAACAAAACAAAAAACAAAAAACAAAAAACAAAAACTAGCTCGTGCTACCGAGGTCGTTTCTCCAGCAGGATTTAATAGCCACAGATGCCAATTGTGGCTTGTCATGGTCTTCAGCCCACCTAACATTTTCTGAGTGAGGTAAAGTTCTCTATCGACAATCATTAATTTCAACGACACCAGAAATGATTAGGCATTCATTAAACAGTCATTTTTATTAGAGAGGCAACACTACTGTAATCAATAAGATCTTGGGTTCTCAAATACAACTGCCTAGGTACAAATCCAGGCTGCATTATTTATTAGAGTTACGTGACTTCTCTATGCCTCAGTTTTCTCATCTGTATACTGGAGGCAAGAATAGTATTTATTTCATAGGGTTGCTCTGAAATTTAAATGATAATACAAAGTGTTTAGAACAATGTCTGGCACATAGTAATCTCTTGATATATCTTATTTGCCATTGTTATTATTATTATCTGTGTTAATATGGAAAAGGAAAAGTGTGGAGGGGAAAAAGTGTGATTTAATTTTAGTACCTATTTCTACCCCCACCTGACCTCATCTCAGTCCTGCTTGTTATACCAACATGGTTGAGAAGTAGGGGCCTTTAGTTAATCAAATATTCTTATTTGTAGATCATGGCCATATATCGATTGGCAATTGCCAAAGCAGCACAATACAATAAAATAGGCAGAACACGGACATTTTTAATGCATATAATCTACTCTTTGATGGCTTAGGAGGATTTAAATACCTGTTACAGATTGGTTTCCCCATACAGCAGATCGCGAGTTACAAATTAAGACACAGGATGTTTATGAGGGAGAGGTCTTGAGATCAACACCAGTGAAATGAAGGAGAAGGAAGCAGGAGTGAACAGGTGATACAGCCTGTATTGATACCTCAGCTTATCTTATGAGGAGCTCTAAGCCTTGGATGGCCCCTGAGAGTTGTCATGAATTGGAGCAAGGTTGTCCAGCCCTTATATCTGTGCATTGATCAAACATTTGATGCAGGTTACCCCTGGAAGGAAGCTTGACCTTGGGTGAGGTATTTTATTTTATCAGAGGCAATTCCCAAAAAGGGCTGACAGCTGAGGGCCACCTTCTACTAGCACTCCCAACAGCTGAGAAAATTGTCCTTCCTTCCTTCTGAAAGGGCTTCTGGGTGCCATATCAAAGTGTACACCACCTGATTCTTTGAGTGTCATTGTTTGAGTTACTCATATACGATAGACTTATGGATTTGTTAAAACATTATCTTGACCAATTAAATACCAGGTAAAAGAGATTCTGCAGTTTGACTTCTTATGGCAACAGAACTCAAGTGGTCTATTTATTGCCTGTGAAATGATGTCATCCTTCTACTATGGAAGAGTTCTGAGAACATACGTGTTTGCATAAGTGTGTGTGTGTGTGTGTGCGTATGTATATGTGTCCTCCAATACAAAATAAAGGCACTTTTCTCTTTCTCTCTCTTCCTGTAAACCATATCTCCACTTTCCCAGCCTTGCTTTATCTGTCTCTTCTATTCAGTGTTTTTAATACTACATTTTCTCGTAACAGAAGGGAATGTGAGCCAAAGCCACAGGGAATTGACCTTCTTGTGTTGTTTTCTACAGATGCTAAGGATTAGCTAAAACAGGCACTTTTGAGGGGAAGGATTACCCAAAAG
The DNA here is from genome assembly GCF_029289425.2 of Pan paniscus. Lineage (NCBI taxonomy): Eukaryota > Metazoa > Chordata > Mammalia > Primates > Hominidae > Pan > Pan paniscus. Next base: position 44,033,437 of record NC_073272.2, read on the forward strand.
ACACAGTAGGTTCTAGGGCAAAGAGGTCAGTATTCTGGCAGAGGTGGTAGTCATAGCAGCTGGTATCAAATGGCAATGATGGCTTGAGGACAGTGGGGTAAACACTGGTCACTAGGCTTCAGTTTGGGAATCATGAGGGAGAGGCCTGCTTTGTACCTGTCCACAGTATTTCACTATTCCCAGTGTCATCTGGGGCTGTGGATTAAACATGGAGCTGGTGAAAGCTTATACCTTGCTTCACCTTCATATTAACTTGCTCCATCTGGGACTTAAGTTTTTCAAGCTATTGAAAAGCATTTCTCTCACCAGGGCTGCTTGTTGGCAAGGGCCTGAGGAGGGAGGCAAGACACTGTTATTGTTCCTACCACTGTTTCAGTCTTGATGGCAGTGTAGGTAGCTATTCTTTGGTGGCATTTATGGTAACATTTAATAACATTTATGGTAAAGTAAAACAAAGAAAATCCCAGAGACCTTATCTGTAATTAATGGGAAATTGTGGCAGTAAGTGGTGTTCAAATGAAAGGTTCATTGTTTCACCCAAACCAGACCCCACTAGGGAATTCTTTCTTTCTTTCTTTCTTTCTTTTTTTTTTTTTTGGACATAGGTTTTGAGAATTGAGAACTGGATGGTAGAATGCACGACCTTTTAACAGAGGGGAAAAAATGCTAGTTGTAGTGGAGTGGATGTGATAATACAGGATGCAGTCAGCCAGATAACAAATACTTATTGAATGCCTACTAGCGCCATGCAGTGCACTGAGGAGAGCAAGGGAGCTTGCAGTTAGTAGTAGAAACCATCCGTGTCCTGCTCCTGGACGTTGCCTATCCTACATCAATGCACACAGGCCCCTCGTACAATTGTCAGCACTCTCATTCTGTGACAAAGGGGTTGGGGAGGAAGAGCAGGGATGGAGAGGGGACTTTGCATTCCACTGGGGCTTGGGAGCTTTTTCTGGCTGTCAGATCCCAGTTGCCTGTACCCTGGAAATGCTGGGAAATTGACATTCCTTCGGGGCAGCCCTCAACCATGACTGACAGGAGTTGGTGTATAAATATCTCACCTTTATCATCCTGTGTGCTGGCTCTGGAAATCCATGCTGGATTAAGTTCCACTGGCCCACAGTAATAGCTATCTTGATAATGAATCTTGATAACTGGCTTCCTTCTCTGTTCCTATCTCACTTCCCCACACCCCTATGGAGGTCCCATATACATGACTTGCACTCCAATCCTGAAGGCATCTTGAGGTCTTCTGAGGAACCCAAGCTAAGATCCAGTCTATAGGGGAAGGCAGACATACTGACTAGTGTGAAGAGGGCAACAAGGTGAAGTACAATTTGTTTCCAGTTACAATCTTCCTGCTTAATTTTCTGTGTGACATTTAGGGTCCTTTGTTATGAAGAAGAAGAGACATAGGTGAAGAAGTACTTATTTTGTTATATACAGTGTGGGGAAAAAGTTTCATTGTTTTATTGAAAATGGAGAAATATGACTATGAATCCAGCCATGAGCATGATGCCTCTGTTATCTGTAATGGGAAAATTAAAGATGCTTCTGATTTGTATTAACTGTAATAAATGGGCCAGGTGTGGGGCAGAGGGCTCTGCTGGGCAGCAAAGAGAGGCAAAATGTGATTTACAATATCCAAGGCCTTAATGATGGTTTCAGTAACCTTAAATACCAGTTTGATAACTTGATAAATAAAGCTCTTTGTTAGATTTTAAAAATAAAAGCAAAAGCTCAAAAGTAATAGAATTGGGGCTGAAAAAATTATTTTCCAGGCAACTACTGACCATTACAAAATTCCTTCTTTGTGTTTATAGTGATGGGCCACCCAACCTCCAAGTTATTTATTACACTGTAACAGCTGCATTCTATGTGTATGAGTGCATTACCTAAAATCCCTTATGCTTTCCTTCAATAATGATTTTATTAGCATCAGTGATTGTGTCTGTATTGAGTAGTTTATAGCATATAGTGAGCCATGCTGTTCATCTGTAGCCAAAGCTCAAAAAGTGTTACTAAAGCAGTGTAAAGGAAAGCTATTTCACTTTGGGCACACTGGCTCAAACCATTGTTCCCTTTGTTAACCTGTTATTTACCTAGTATGGAAACAGGGTGCTGCTGAGCAGAAATGAGCAGTGGGAACACTTCTTTCCCCTCAGAAAACAGGGGAAAGAAGTGCTAATAGCATCCGGGGTAAACTGCACTAAAAATCTTGCTCTAGGCTGGTCGCGGTGGCTCATGCCTGTAATCCCAGCACTTTGAGAGGCTGAGGCTGGTGGAACACTTGGGGCCAGGACAAGACCAGCCTGGCCAACATGGTGAAATCCCGTCTCTACTAAAAATACAAAAAAAATTTACAGAGTGTGGTGGTGTACATCTGTAATCCCAGCTACTCGGGAGGCTGAAGCAAGAGAATCACTTGAACTCTGGAGGCTGAGATTGCAGTGAGTTGAGATCATGCCTGGGCGATAGTGAGTGAGACTGCCTCAAACAAAATAAAACAAATTAAAAAAGTCTTGCTCTACAGGGACATAAGGGGACATAGTTGCCAGTCAATTCAGTCCCTGTGTACTGGCCTTTCATTGTCTTGCCTCTCGGCTAGAAGAAAGTGTTGTCCCAAGGTTCTCCCAGGCAGGGAGGAAGCTCAGAAAGAAAGACTGGGTTTGAGCCTCTGATCAAATGCTTGCCAATGTGCAGGAAATAGATTCTGTCCGCTCCACATGAAGGATCTCTTCTGTCATGTTCCCTTTTATCCAAATATGTGGAATGTGTGGAGAAACACATTAAGTATCCAACACCAATAGCACATTAGTGTAGCTTAGTTCATCATGTTCCCTTTAGAGAAGAACCTTTCTCCTTCTGGGTAACAGTATAAAGTAATGGTGGTGGTGGTGGTGTTTCCTGCAGGGAGAATAATAGACATTTTGATGCGACAGATTCTGTGTAATGGAGAACCTTGGCTAACAGAGCTTGCTGATTTCACAGAAAATAATTTGATTTCTGAAATCATTATTTAAGGAGCACATGTCTTTTTTTAATGAGGACTCCACCTGCTGTACAGGGAGGAGTAAAGGAAAGATGCCAGGAAATGAAAGCCTGGTGAAGGAAATTAGAGATGACTAACTATTCTTAAGAAGCCACATCTAACACTAGGCATAAAGGCTGGCATTGGAGAGGGGCCAGCCTGAGAACAGGAGCTGACTGTACTCCTTGCCAACTCCAGTGGGCAGAACCTAGTGGAGAGGAAGCTGAAAAAGGGCAGTTGAGGGGATAGAAGTGGATAGAAAGGAGGCTATTAGTTCAGAGTCTTTAAGAATAATTTGTGCTTTTTACACTGCAGCTGTTATTTAAGTTAAGGGAACCAAAAGGAGGAAAAGAAAGGACAGAACCACATGTCTGCTTTTAGAAGAGTTACTGATAAAGAATACAGACCTTTCTGTGTCACTTCATCATCAGGCTTTATTTGTTCACTGCATAATTCCCTCTGGTCCTTGCTCCTCTGTGAGGGCATCTGATGAATTAAGCTACACTGATGTGTTATTAGGTACTACACATTCATTATATTTCTCTTCACAGGTGGTATATTTGTATTTCAAAGGGGATTCAAATTTGAGGAAATAATTTATCATGTGACAGTGGTAAACAATTAGGTCAAAACCAAATTTTGCCCTCCCTATTCCTGTCACAGATCCATTAGTTGTGAGCTCAAAAAACATTCTCTCTCCAGATTTCTGTTCAGCTATTCATCACATTACTTAAACATGTGGAGTATACAATATAAACTATTATCTTAGAAAGGTATAAAGAAACAACAAAGGCAAGGTACAGGACTGAATGGCAGAGATATGTGCCACTCACTCCTACCAACCCCATGCTTGGATGAAGGCATCTTCAGAAGCTGTAAGTTTCACCACTGTATGACATTTGAATTGATCATCAGCAAAAGACTTATGTGGAAGTGATTCACTCAGAGCTGGTTTCTTGCCAGAGTATTCTAGGATACAATGGATTGTCCCGGAGCTTCTCTATGCCTGTGGTGCCTTGTCAGGTGACCACCTAACATAATTTATATTCTGAGGCACTAGGCAGGGTACAAGAACACCAACTTTCAGCCAACAGTGAACAGGTTTATTTCACTGTGCTTTAAGGTAGACCAGCGTTGTTCAGAAGAACTTTCTATGATGCAGGGAACGTTCTACATCTGTGCTGTCCAATACATAGCCACTAGCCACCTGTTTTTGAACACTTGAAATATGGCTAGTTTGACTGAGAAAATGGAATTTGAATTTTATCTCATTTTAATTAATTTGCGTTTAAATTTAAACAGCCACATGTGGCTAGTGGCTACTGTCTTATACAGTGCAGAAGTAGACCTTGGAAAATGAGGAAATTGAATAATTAGCAACTTTTATATTTAACATTAAAGAGAAGCCTGTTAGCCTGGGGTCACCCATTTAAATCATTGTTTTTCCTGGTAGCTATGTATGTCTGTGAGTTTGAGTGACTATGATGTGACCTATTGTTTCTCCAGGAAACATGTAAATTTGGTGTTAAGGGTAGAGTCCCCTTGCCCTCTTTTTCAGCCTCTAGTAAGACTAACAAGTAGGGCTGCTTTCTCTTCCATATGCAGCAGGCATTGCCTCACAAAGCTGGATTGGGCTTTTTGGTAATAGCAAGAAGCTGGAGTCTTTCCAAAAAATAAAAGCTTTCCTTAAAGAAAAGACATTCTCTAGGTACTGGCTGTGGAAATAAGTAGAGGCCTCTTAAGTAGAAATAATGGCAGCCCTTCGTTCAACTCTCCCCAGGAATGACAGCATTAGTGGTTTGAATACATTAAAGGCTGGATCACTCTATCCCCACTCCAGGCGGATCAAGCATATACATATTTTTAATTCCTTGCCCTTGGTCAACCAACAAAAGGGGATTGGGACTGAAATCCCATGTGCGTCTCCTTGGAATTTAAAGCCCACTTTGCTGAGACAGGATTAGGCAAGATAAAGGAAAAAGCAAGAAAATGAACACAAACACAATTAGACTAAACCAGCCCTGGAGTTAAGTCATGTGTAATTTCCAATAGAAAAAGATTTAATTATGCCATCATGACCCAAATCACTTATTAAGTGCCCATTTATATGTGATGCTGGACTGAGAAGATAGACAGAAAAAGTCAGACTTGGTTTCAGCCCACTAGACATACAATAATGAAACAGAGAGATATTCAGGATGGGAATTAAATACATTAATGAATATTTACATTCAATGCAAATGTAGCCCCCATAGAGCAGGCTTGAAACTCAAATAACTAAAGAACAAAGCTCTGGACTGTTCTCACTTGGATGCGTTGGATGCAGAAGACTGGGGGAGGAGGATGAAGGAAGTTACTTGGATCTGTTATTCTCTCTGTGATATACATGATGTGCTATTTGTCCAATGGGGAAAGTATATGGGTAGTGGCAGGTGGAGAGGGAGGAAGTCCAGGACTTATACAGCCTGGAAGCTGTTCTCCTTCTGCTCCAAACCAGAGAAATACAACCAAGCCTGCACCTCTCTCTGCAGCGTACGCGAATGTAGATCACAGAAGGTGTGTGGAAGAGAGAGACAGCAAGTGAGTAGTTGAACTCCATGAACCACCAGGAGTCCCTCTAAACGGGGTGGAGCAAGGGTTTTCCCACCCCAGGCCATTGAGATAAGAGAGGCAAACTAGGCTTAAAGCTAAGCACGAGGCTAAAGACCAAGAAACCAACTGAAGGCACCCAAAAGTTTGCCAAACCAAAGGAGCTAGAGGTGCAAAGTAGGTATGAAGTACAAAGCCAGGAATGTAGAAACCAAGAATATGGGTGAAAGAAAATGGGTTGAGAAAAAAGAGAGAAATTTGGGGCAATTACTTAGAACAGTTACAATCATTTGAAGCTTGTTTTTAGGCTGGCATATGCTGAATTTGAAAAGTTAGATGAGTCATGGAGGTAATGACAAGTGGTGACTTTGTAGGGCAAAAATTGGAACTTCCAACATTGAAAAAATCTGTGCAATAGCCAATTAGAAACCTAGAGCTCAAGGACAGTCCATATCCAAACCAAAATGTCACCTTTGTGAGATTAGGAAAATAAGGTGTGAAAATTCTCCAAGTGTGCTGGCTCTGATACAAAGAAGTGGTTCTTCCATCACAGAATGGTGTGGGGCATGGAACAGCCTGGAACACAGACAAAGGCTAAGAAGAAGAAAAATCTAAAAGAACACAGGATCTTTTTCTGAAGTACAACTCCTTAAATGTCTTACCTCTCTAAATCCAATGGGAATTTTTCAATCCTTGCTTATTTTCTTGGTCACATTTGATAGTATGGATCAGTGTTACCCTCTTGAAAACTTTTGGCATTGGTTCTGTGACATCACATTCTTCTGGCTTTCCTCCTCACTTGATATCAGTCTTTTATGGAGTCCATAGATGCCTTAAGACAGTTGAATGAACTTCTAAAATTGTGTATGAAATATTGCTTGTTTGCACTTGAACGTTTTTTTCCCTTTGGAAAGGGGGTTTTAAGCTTTCTTTGGATCCTCAAAGTAGTCCTTCACTCCAAACAAGTTAAGAATCACTGTTCTATTCACTCTTCTTGGATGATGATCTCCTCCTTTTCCGAGGCTTTAGTTAGACTCTATATGACAAAAACATCTGAATCCATATCTCCAGCCTGTTTCTTTCACCTGTGCTTTAGATACATATATCTAACTCTCTACTGGAAAACACCACCTGGCACATAAAATTCATCGTGTTCCAGATCAAATTTATTATTTTTTCCTACTGGCCTCAATTCTCCTCCTCTACCTGTGTTTTCTACTTTGATTAATGATATTATGTTTTCTTAAGTTTCCCCAAAAGTAGACTTTGAGACAAAGATTTGAGTGTAGTATATTTTAGAGATGATCCCAGGAAGCATTGTGAGGGAGGAGGGAAGGGGGTTTGGGAAGGGAAGATGGTCAATAAAGTGTAAACAATCACACCAGAAACCACTATGGGAAACCAACACTTATTCCTACTGAGAAAATTCTGTGAACACTATAGAACATAGACTAAAGCTGAGATATTTATACACTAGCTCCTATCTATCATTTGTTGAGGACTGCTTTCCATGGGTGTTACTTCTCCAGCACTGCTGGCCTCCAGCATGGATGGGCAAAATGTGCTTCAGTGGCTGGAGAAAGACCTCAGGTGAAGGAATGTAGGGGCTGGGAGCTGGAGATTTGTGTGGCATTTTCCAAGGGGGTAAAGGCAAGAAGACATGAGTGGGGCACCAACAGCATATACTACAACCATCCACCCAGTTGGTCAGGTTAGAAACCTGAATGTGATCCGTTATTTCTTGCCTCTTTTTCATTCCTCACATGCAATTATTCAGCAGGGACTGTTGCTTCTATCTCTGAACATCTCTCAAATTCATCTACCTCTCTCTTTAATCCCTATTCCCTGTCAGTTCATGCTACCATTTTCTTTCACCCAGACATTCCACAGCAGCCCCCTAAATTATTTATTTTTAAAGAGAGGGCATTTTCTCTCTCTCTTTGCATTCTTGTCTCAGTCCATGAGATGGGAACTTCCACTGGCCTTTCTCCCCTCAGGGAAATGCTGGTGAATGCCAACACTGCTACCCTCTCCATGAAGTTTAGTGGAGGAGACTCTAACAGTTTTTGATTCCTCTCCGCTCCTGACTTCAATGCCCCACAAAGAGTATTGAATTTATCTGAGGGATGGTATTGGGGTAAAGGTCATTGTTCAGCATGGGGCTTTCTCTTTCTCACCCAAGCAATGCCCTCCACCTGTCTGCCTATGAAGCAGCACTTTCTGCTTTCCGTTCCTGCTTCCATGTGGTAAACTAACCAGAGAAAGGCCTCTCCACCTTAATATGGAGTTTGTATGTTTCAAATTCATCCAGTTGGATAAACTCAATTCAAAAGGAGGAAATAGGAGGAGCCATTAGAACTTGGGCCCCAGTGTCCATCAGGGAAATGTAAGTCAAGACCACAGTGAGATATCAATTCACACCTGTTAGAATGGCTGTTATCAAAACAACAAAAGATAGTAAGTGTTGCCCAGGATATGGAGAAATTGAAACATTTGCACACTGCTGATGGGAATGCAAAATGATGCAGACACTATGGAAAATGGTATGGAGGTTCATTAAAAAATATAAAATAGCACTACCATACGATCCAGCAATCCCACTGCTGGGTGTTTATCTGAAAGAATTGAAATCAGGATCTTGAAGAGATATCTGCACTGTCATATTCATTACACTTCTATTTATAATAACCAACATGTAGAAACAACCTAAATGTCCATTGACATATAAGTGGATAAAGAAAGTGTGTTTTATACATGCACCGAAATATTATTCAGCCTCAAGAAAAAGGAAATCCTTCCATATGTGACAACATGTATGAAACTTGAGGGCATTATGATAAGTGAAATAGTCACAGAAGGACTAAATATTGTATGATTTCATTTATAGGAGGAATCTAAAATAGTTAAACTCATAGAAGCAAACAATATAAGGTAGTTGTCAGTACTCAGGAGGAAGGGTAAATGTGGAGTTGCTGTTCAATGGATATGAAAATTCAGTTTTGCAAGGCAAATAAGTTCTAGAGATCTGGTGTGAAACATTGTGCCTACAGTTAATAGTACTGTATTGTACACTTAAATTTGTTAAGAGGGTGGATTTAAGTTAAGTGTGCTTACCACATACAAACATGCACATGAAAGTGTCCAGATGTGGACAATAAAATATAGGATCACCCTACATCAAAACTGTACCTCCCCTTGGCATGACTTACTTACTCTCGCCTTGGCTTTCCTTCCTCCTGTCATTGCCAATCTTCTTCCCCTGCTCTCTCAACTCCAGCCTGTTTTTCTCCTGCATTCTGCTCTGCCTCACCTCTGTGTGCCTTCGGCTGGAATATGCTTCTGTGCCTGCTGCCTGATTCATTAGCTAACCCCTACTGTTTTTTGGGTCATAGCTTTGTTATCACTCCCTTTGGGAAGTCTTTCTTCACCATCTTAGCCTAGGTTACTGCTCACAGCACTCTGTGCTTTCCCTATTATGACATGTGTCACACTGCATTGCAATTGCCTATGAAGGTATGTGTACCCGTGCTAGACTATGAACTCCATTTAGACAGGGATTGTGCTCTGTTTGTCTTACTGTGCCCAACACTTGGTGTAATTTACTCTCTGCACACTTTAGATTCTCAGGAGATACTTGTTGAAAAATTTAAATGTATAGAAAACCAACGTGTAACCTCATTATGTAAGTTCCATAGTTTGTTAATGTAGTACAAGAGTCAGATGGATGAATTTTGCAGTACATTTCTTAACAATTACAAGGCACTTTAAATACAAAATTGCCTACATAGGCAATGGGTAATGGCTATGACCTGGAGTGGGTTGAAAGGACTTGAAGAATGAATTGACTTGAGAAGATTGGGGAAAGCATGGAGGACAGATCCATGAGGACAATCGAGTGGGCCAAGGCACATAGACCCTTGACTTGAACCTAGCATGTTCAAGGAAGAGTGAGCAGAGCAGCTTGGCTCAAAAACACTAGATGTAAATCAATATGGAATCCTAAAATGTGCTTAAGTAACCCATAGGAAAGCAAGGAAAGATAAACACAGGAATAAGAAATAAAGGAAACAAATAGAAAACAAGTAATAAAATGGCATGCTTAAGCCCTAACATATCAATAATAACCTTAATTGTAAAATGGTGCAAATGTACCAGTTAAGAGACTGAGTGAACAAAGAATATAATCCACCTATATACTTTCTGCAAGAAACTCACTTTAAATATAATAGTATATGCAGGTTGAAAGTTAAAAGAATAGAAAAACATATACCATGTAAACATTAACATTTTTTTAAAAGCAGGAGTGGTTATGTTAATACTGGTCAAAGTACACTTCAGAGCAAAGGAAATTACCAGGGACAGATAGAGGCATTACATAATGATGAAAAAAATCAATCCACTAAGACATAACAATTCTAAATGTGCATGCGCAAAACAACAGAGCTTCAAAATATGTGATGCAAAATCTGATAAAGCTGAAGATAAATGTGTAAGTAAACGCATAATTATAGTTGGAAACTTCAACACTGTACTCTCAAAAATTGATAGTACTACATTAAAAGGTTAAGAAAGAAATACTGTGTGTATTAGAGTTTTCCAGAAAAAAAGAACCAATATTTTATACACATAAATATTGTGTGTGTGTGTGTCTGTGTGTGTGTGTGGAGGGGAGGGAGAGAGAAGGGGAGAGAGAAAGAGGTTTATTAAAAGGTATTGGCTCATGCAGTTGTGGAGGCTGAGAAGTCCCCTGATCTGCCATTTACAAGCTGAAGACCCCAGAAAGTTGGTAGTGTAGTTCTAAGGCCTGAGAACTAGAGGGCCAATGATACAGAGTGCAGCCTAAGTCTGAAGGCCTGAGAACAAGGAGCGCTGAGGGCAGGAGAAGATCGATATCCCAGAGCAAGTAGTCAGGCAGAGGGACCATGAACCCAATCTTCCTCCACTTTTTTGTTCTATTCAGGTCCTCACCTGATTAGATGAGGCACATCCACAATGGGTAAGGCCATCTACTTTACTTAGGCCTCCAATCCAAATGCTAGCTTCTTTAGATAACACCCTCACAGACACACCCAAAATAATATTTAATCAACTATCTGAGCATCTCATGGCTCAGTCAAGTTTTATGACACATAAAATTAACCATCACATTGTGAACAACTGTATAATCATAAATTCAACAGCTTAGATGAAACAAAGTAATTCCTCAAAATGTACAAACTACCAAAACTCACCAAGATGAAATAGATAATCTGAATAGACATAAAACCATTAAAAATTGAATCTGTAATTGAAAGCTTTTTAAAAAAGTAGTCTCTAGGGCTAGACGGTTTCACTGGTGGATCCTACCAAACATGTAAAGAACTACACTCATTTTACTCACTCTCTTCCTGAGAATAAATTATTATGGATGTTTTAAGCCACTAAGCTTTGATGTGGGTTGTTATGTAGCATTAGGTAACTGAAACACCAGGTTACTTACATTCTCTTCTAATGGTCTTATTCTTTCTGTAACCCATGACAATCCAAACTGGCTCCTTCCTTGAAGATGAGCTATTATATTAATTACAGAGAATTTGACTGGTGTATCTGCAGTTGTTCAGTTTCTACACCTGGCATATAGTTGACCAGTGCCTTACTTACATTGTTCTGTTATTTCTGTTTCTAAATGTTTATGCTTCATCTTATGCAATGTTGAAACTCTTCCTAGGACACACTGAAGTAAAGTAAATCTCAGAGCGCACTCCAGCTATTGTCATCTCAAATCCCTCTATCTTTCTGCCTTAGGCCTCTGCTCTGCTCAGAGTGGCCATGGAGCATCTTTTTATCTTATGGTAAGGGAGAATCTTAGGTTGGTTTTTATGGTTATAACTGTTATTTACTGCTAACATTTATTGACTGCTTACTATGTATCAGGACTATACATGTATTCCTCCATAGTTTTTATGTCTGTGCCTATTGGCAGTTCTGGGTTGGAGATGTCTGCAGTCCGGTATACATGAGGATCAATAAGGAAACCCAAGAAAATCCTTGCTGGGTCATCCCTCAAGTCCCAAGGTCCCTAGGCATTTCACCTTCTTTCCACCTTTCAGAGTTTTCCTATACTCAGTTACTATGTTGTGTTATATACTTGGTTATGTTCAGGTTTTTATTTTAATTGTAAGAGAGAAGACCCGGGATGAATGGAGCTACTCCATTTTGGCCAGAAGTAGAAATCCATAACCATTTATTTAGCTTATGAATCTACAATTTGGTCAGGACGTATATCTGCCACTTGTGTTGTCAGCTGGGGTGACTCAAATGGGGGCTGGAGGATCTACTTTGAAGATGGCTCACTCCCATGACTGCCAAGTTGGTGCTAGCTGTTGGCTAGGAGCTGATCCAGGGCTGAGGGCTGGGGGCTTGGTTTTCTTCCAGTCTGGTGGCCGGGTTCTAGGGGCAAGCATCCTGTTATAAAAGAGAAACTGCATTATCTTTTATAATGGCCTTAGAAGACACATAGTATCACCTCTGCCTTAGTCAAAAGCAAGCCCTGATTCAAGGGGAGAGAATGTAGATACAAGTCTTTCAATGGGAGGATTACTGAAAGCTCATGATAGCAGATATTGTTGTGGCCATTTTGGAAAGTATTAATATAATCTGCCATACCCGGAATCAAAATGATAAAAGGAACAGGTACCCTGGCAGGCCCAGGACAGAGATGATTGCTAATCCTCCCTCAGATAAGAAGTTCTTAAATGAGGAAAGTTTGGAATTTTTTTTTAATGTAGCTATTAAGAGCATGGGCTTTTGAATCGCTTGTCATGGGTTCGAATCCCATCTCCCACTTCTTGGTTGTATGTCCTTGGACAAGTTGACTTATCTTCCCACGCCTCAGTGTCCTTATTTTCAGGGTGATAGTAACAATAAATACTAAATAGGGTTTTGTTAGCATTAAATGGGTTAATGAATAGAAAATACTCAGCACAGTACCTGGCCCATATAAAATTATCAAGCTATGGTGATTATTGAAGCTTTAGATGTACATATCACAAATGCATACATCATGTGCATTACTAGAATTTTAAATTATATTTATTATATAAATATATAGAATTACACACATTATGCTTTAATCATTATTAAAGTTGAATTCAGTTATTTTCAATGTACATTTTGGTTTTCTTCATAAAGTCCTTTGTTAACGAATCCCTCTAGGTGTCATTAAATAATAACTAATTCAGACAGGAATTTCCAGAATGGAAATTGCTGCCAAGGTCTTGGTGCACTGAGTTGGGAGAGGAGAGGAGGTAAGCTCCTCTCTCACAAAAAGCTGGCTGCCTTCATTAACCACCTGGACACCCATGACTATCCCACATCTTTCGCTACTGCAACACCTACACAGAGTAGATGCTCTTTAAATGTGTCAATGGCTTTAAATTCCCATTAATACCAGTCTCTCAGAAAACTCTTGGTTGGAGATTGCTAGCAATTACATATCTAAAAATTTCTCAGTAGGGGAGAGCTGGATAATAATATCACTTAATCAGAAGATACCAGTGGTCTGGCTGTGACTGTGTTTGCAGAAGTCCTGGCATCTCATCAATTTCTGGGCCTGCTAGATTAAGCAAATGCCTGAAATTCTGATGCTCTGAATATGAACTCCTTGATCAACCAGTTACTCTGATGCAGGCCCCAGATAAATCTCCAGGGCTCTGTTTCCCTTCCTGCAAAATAACATTCTCCTTCTTCACCTCTCATTTCTCTTGCTGAGTGGAGAAAGTGATATCTTTATGACCCTAAGAGGCAATGCATGATTTAGAATAGCTTAGTAAAGAGAGCCATAAACAATGGTTGGGATGCAGAGCACTCGCTACCTTCTAATTTATTTCCTCTCCATCTGACTTTAGATGGAAAAGTAAAAGTTGCTGTTTATTTGCAGGAACAATATTTTTATGTCTCAGCTTTATTAAGCTAGATTTTGAGTCTGTTTAACAAAAATTTCTCAGAGTTAAACCTCAGTTCCAACTAGATTTTCTAAGATGGAAGTATAAATTAAATGAAAGTTGGACAGGGTAAATATTTCAGTAAAAGTATCTATACTGCAGTCTCTGTTGAGGCTTTGGGTCCACTGTGCCCAGCATACTCAGAAGAAGGTTTGTAGGCCTTCTCCTCTGTCACTCAGACTCTAGTAAACCAGGCTGTGTTGACCTGCCAACCTCTTCATATTATGAGATGCTTCCTACGCCAGACCTTCCCTTCTTTCTGCCGCTATTGTGTGTGTCTAGCCTACTATCTTGGTTTGGTTCATCTTCCCCCCACCCAAAAGCAGACCCTGAGATGGGGATTTAGAGGAATATTATTTGGAACAGGCCCAGGAAACATGTGAGGGAGAGAGAAGTGAGAAGGAAGGATGCCAATAAAAGGGGTATTAATGAGAGGGTTACCTCTGTGGGCAACTGGGGAGCATTCCTACTCAGGATCCCCTGAGAAATTGTGTGGAACACTCCTCAGAATTGAGAAGCAAGAAATGGAGTGTTTATCTCTTATCTCCCGTCTCTCTTTGGTTGAGGGCTGCTCTCGGTGCTGTTAACTCCCTGACAATTTCAGCCTGTCCTGCAGGTAGGCTGAAAATTGTTTTGCAGCCATAGAAAACCCTCAGGCAGAGTCACAAGTGTTTGCAGTAGAAAGTCGCTGTAGGTGTACAGATGACAATAAGGAAACTGTCCACCGAAACTGGGTGGGTCAAGGGAATATAGGTGGGGCACCAACAAAGCAGCTGCAATACCTATATTCTGCTTCCTTTACCTCTTCTCACTCCCATCTTCCACCCCAACACCAGGCCCATTCTTACCTTGCCTTTCAAATCTCATTTCAATTAGCTCAGTTCCATTCAGCGACATTCCCTATTGTCTCACACCATCCAAACTCACATGTTTAAATTACCTGCTTGGCCTTCGTAGGTGTTTACTTTGTGATCCTTGGAATAAATAAAAGTGTAGACATGGCTGTTAATGGATAAGGCTTTGGGGAGCCAGAGTAATTGATGTGACTGTGGGTAGGAATAGCAGAAGTCGAGACTAGGAAAGGAGACTGGGACCAAATCATGAGGCCTGGGGAATTTTGTTAAGGAATGTGAGCTGTGTTATATATTTCATGATGAAGTATGGATTTTAAGTAGTGTGATCAGATAGGCACTGGAGATAGGTAACTTCAGAGAAGTATGATAGGAATAGTAATTTGTGTGTGTGCAAGTGTGCGTTTAAATCCCTCTGGGTGATTCTGATGTAGCTCCTAGTTTTGAGGCCCATTGACACACAGGATGAAAGGGTGGGGAAGCCGTTGAAAGGCAGACATTAGTGAGGGGCTGTGATGGTTAGTTTTATGTGTCAACTTGTCTGGACTATAGTATCCAGTTATTCAATGAGACACTAATCTAGGCATTGCTGTGAGGGTATTTTGTAGACATGATTAACATTTGCAATCAGTTGACTTTAAGTAAAGGAAAGTATCCTCCATAATCTGGGTAGGCCTTACCCAATTGACTGAATGGCCTTAAGAGTAGAACTAAGGTTTCCTTGAGGAAGAAGAAATTCTGCTTGTGGACAGTGGTGCAGCTCCTGCCTGGTGGCTCCGAGTCTGCTACCTATCTATAGATTTTGGACTTGTCAGTCCCCATAATCATGTAAGCCAATGTCGTGAAATAAATCTCTCTTCCTCTACCCCTGATTGTTTCTATTGCTCTGGTAGAATTCAGACAGACATGGGGCATTGACAAAGTTCAAATTGATGAAAATCTATATAGGGGCTGTGGGAACAGAGATATGAATTGTGTTTAAGAGACATTTTTGAGATGGAATCTGGAAGTTAGATGTAAGGCTTAAGGTAAGGGTGAGAAATAGAAAAAAAAATAAGGTAAGATTTATAGTCCTGGAGAGTACATGGATGCTATGAATGGAGATTAAGAACTCAGGAACGATGACATGTTTGGGATGGGAAAGAAGCCAGTACTTGGGGACATGGTAAATTTAAGGTGCTTGAGGAACTTTGCTATTATGTCCAGCTGGCATTTGAAAATTAGTCTGATTCTCAGGGTGGAGCTGTCTGGGCTGGAGAGAAGAATATGATCGTTGAAAGAATGTTCTCTTTTTCCTAAATTATTCATATTTCCTTTTTTAGTTCATTTCTATTTTTTCATCTTTTTTTTCATGACAACTGTTTTTCTCAAATATCTGTTGATCTTTGGAGATCAGTTCATAGGCAGGCAGAGGCTGTATTCAATGCATATACTGTGTATAACTGTGGGGGGTAGGATGAAGACCCATTGACATGTGTACCTAAGAAAATTCTTTAATAAAGTACCCAGAGCTTTTACATTCTTTACATTAATAGGCTCTAGTCTTGAGCCCTTGAAGATGGCTGACATATTTTAAGTTTCTATTTCCTGCCTTCCTTTTCCATAAATTCAATCCCATGTGCTTTTCCTTCTTCTTGGGTTTCAAAATTTTTAGTTCAATTCCAGTTTTCTTTTTAAATTTCTTTTCTTGTGTTATGATTTAATATTTTGTGTATTAAAAAATTGTATTTTTCTTTCGTTGGTATCTTAGAGGAGAAGTGTGGTGGATATTCTACATTTGCCTCTCCAGATTCACATTACGCCCAACTCTGCCCTGCTCTGTGTATCAGGAGCTGACCTGTATGAGCTGCATCAATAGGCCCTTTTGCCCTCCATTTGGGTTGAGTTCAGCTAACAGAAGGCATTGACAAGAGACTGGAAGGCAGGAAAGAAGAGAGAGGTTAGGTGAGGCCAAAATTTGGTAAGGGCTTCATTACTCTACCTATAGCTCCTATTCAACAATTCTCTCCTACAGCCACAAGTCTCATCAGGTTCTGGTAACTGCTCTCTTCCCTTGCCCACTCCATGCTAGGGATGGTAGTAGCTTAGTATTCTTGCTGAACCTGGGGTGCTTCACTATTCCTTGTTGATTTCTCTTAATCCTACCTATACCTTGTAAGAGTCCCTTAACTGAACTCTTTTAAATCATACTTTTTGAGAGTTCCCTCTAATTCCTGCCAGAATTCAGACCTATACAGGAGTGGAGAAAGATACGTGAATTAGAAGCCCAGTGAAAGAGATAATGAGGGCATTTGGAGGTTTTCAATACCTATTATTTAACTTGAAATGACCAATTTTTCCATTTTTTTATTGTTGAGACACAATCTAAAAGTTAAAATTCCAACACTGGAATCAGATTGCTTGGGTCTAAATACTAATTCCACAGGTACTATCTGTGAATCCTTGGAAATTTACCTTACCATTTTGAGCTCCAGTTTTTTTGTTTTTAAAATAAAGATCATAATAGTATCTACCTCATTGATGCTATTGTGAAGATTAACTAAGTTACTGTAAGTGAAATGCTCACAACAGCTCAAAAAAGACACATTAAATGTTAGCTGCTATGATTATAGTTGTTATCACTATTATTATCTCTTCTTCTCATTCTCCTATCTAACATGTAATAGGCAGCATGACTCAGCACCGCATTTATATCTAGAAGGACTATTTTCTTTACAACAGGCTGCCGCTTTGGTTTCCTGTGCAAAATTATTTAGCTGAACAGAGAGAAACTTAACACTTTCATCAATTCTAAGAAGTTCTCACATTCATTCCATTTGTTGTACCCAGCATGCTAGTGCCCGTGCCAGGATTCTTGAATTTTCGGTCTTCTTTCTTCTTTTCAACCCTCTACAACCAGGCAAAATTCTAAATTATGCTCTCTACCCCAGTAAAGGAAAACAGGGCTTCTGTTGCCTAAACTTGAGTGCATGAGTTTGGTGAGGGAGAGTTCTAGCCTCTATACTCTGGTGTCATATGCCTGTTTCGTCAAGCCCATTCTCTTCTCAGTGTAATTGGTTTCATGCCTGACGGAGATGGAAAATCTAGGGATTTTACAGTTTTCAGATCTGCAGCTAACATTCTGGAGACTCTACAAACAAGACACGATGGAGTGTGAATTAGTTACTACTCAATGATGTTAACAGAATAAGAATCCGACTTAGTCAAGGTTCTTTTAGTTGTAAGTAATATAAACCCACTCAAACTTGTTTCTGCCAAAAGGAGGAATTTATTATGAGAATACAAGGATAATCACAGAGCTCAAGGGCAGGAAGTAGAGCCAAGCTTCTTTGTGAATTGGAACCATGAGTAGACAGCTATAACAGCAGGTTTAGCTTGTCTGTCTCACTGCTTGTTCTCTTCCTATGTGGCTTTCTCACTCTTTATCTCCATGCGTAGAAGGTAATAACTGGCCTGCAGTTCACACATTTACTTGTTTCCCTTCCAGCCACAGGAAGAGATTAACCAGCTATTTAGAATCTCAATTGTATATTCGAAGGAGAGAGACTGTGATTGGATCAGTTTGGGGGCAATGTCTATCTTGGATCCAATTAGCTGTGATCTGAGGCTCAAGGTCACATAATACAATCATGGCTTTCAGAGTCCTATCTCTATGGATGAAGGGAGCAGTTCTCAGAAGAAAAAAATGGATAATTTTGGGATAGATGGAGATCATTAAAGGTCTCTCCTTCACTTTCATTTTCCTCTTTCCTCTATTTTTTCCTATTCTCTCATGGGAGAAACCAATTTTCTTATATGATTAAAAAAAATTAAAAAACTCTTTTCACTCTTTTAATAATTTCTCCATACTACTAAAGTAACTGAATGTGACTCATAAATTAGATCTTAAATTACAAACCACCAGGATCTTGGAATTTTCTGGAACTAGAGACTGTAGACATTAAGGGTTCCTGGCAATTTAAAGCCAAGTTTTGTGTTCATTAGTTTGGGTATTTAGTGGGTATTGCAAATATCATTATGCTTTGTGAAAAAGTCAAAGTATCTTCTTGGATTTTATTATTTCTTCTAGAGACTAGCTTGATGGAATGTTTGTCATGTTATCGATGTGCTGTGGTCTGAAGTGAGAGGTCAGTCTCCCAGTTGGGATGCAGTTACTTCCTTAGTTCAGGATGTTGTAATGTTACAGTAGGTAGTCAGGCAGACACGAGCAGGGCAGGGAAGCAACCGCCATCCCACCAGGAATGTCAGGCAACCATCAGGTAATGGTCAGGTGGTTATTAAGCTGTCTCTCTAAAATAATAATTGGTTGCAGCCAGTGCCAGGGAAAGGCAGTCTCCCAATAAACAGAAACACCTGAAACTGGTGATCAGCAGCTTCCCAATATCTCAGGAGTTGGGTGAATGGGCTGAAGCATGTGCACTAAGAGTCAAAATGGCAGTGTTTAACTGGTATATGACCTTCTAGGGATGTTTGACTGGTTCCTATGGAGAGGAAGAATGCCTCAAGTGGGCATGCATACAACTTCAGTAAACACACCGTGCATGCTCACTTCCCAAGTGCTAGCAGGCTACTGCACATATGGACAGCCCACCCCAAGGGGAGAAGGGACACAAGACCCTGGAAGCATGCCAGCATATAAAACCCCAAGTCAAAAGGTCAAACCATGCACTTGATCTCGCAAGTCACCTGTTGGCCCTCTTCCAAGTGTACTTTACTGCCTTTCATTCCTGCTCTAAACCTTTTTGATAAACTTTTCACTCCTGCTTTAAAACTTGCCTCGGTCTCTCCTTCTGTCTTACTCCTGTCAGTTGAATTCTTTCTTCTGAGGAGGCAAGAATAGAGGTTGCTGCAGACCCCTATGGATTCACTGCTGGTAACAGTAACCTATTTATGGCCTGACTATAGTTTGTTCTTGTGAGTTGGTACCGTGAGTACAGCTTGGCTGTAAGAATAGGATGAGGATTTCTCAGCAGTGACAACAGTAGTGGCAGTAGCAGAGAAGAAAGAATGACTATGTGATACATTGAATACTCAGCAGTATCTTACAGAATATTGCAAGATATCCATCACTTTATGTGTGTGAAGGCAGATAATCATCATTGGGCAAAATTCTTCATGATTTTGGGATTTGTATGTTGGTGAGGACCTTAAGATAGTACTTGGAACAGTCTCAAGAAAAATGACACAGGTTTCTAGGTACGATCTTCCCTTCTTTCCAGGTTGGCCTGTTTTCACTTTGTGTTTTTGAAGAACATCATGCACTTGTCATTTTGCTCAGTGTCAATCCCAAAGCATCAGTGTAGTCATGAAAGGGTAATCTCTTTCAGCAGACTGAAAAGGAAGACCTACAATATGGGGAAGATGAAACTCTGTTGCTTTACAATAGTCAAGCTGTACATCAGGGGCGATCTGATTAAACAACTTGGACAGAGAGACAAAGAAACTGCTGTGAGCTCTCTGTGGAGCACCTTTCACTTTAGAAGTTTCTCGTTCACAAGAGTCATCTTCTGTCTAGCAAATAGCACCAAGAGCAATTAGATAGTATGCATTCAATGGATATTTTATCTTCTGCCTTTTCTTATTTGTTTTCGTTGTTGAAATAACAAGCTTTGAAAATATCATCGATGTCAGAGGCATATGCCTTGACCTTCACCACTGGTTCCTGCAAACCCACAGGGAAAGCAGACAGCACAGTGAGTGAGGGCTTGATCCAACGCGGGATTTTAATTTATCGTTTCTGGAAAACAAACTGTACAATGGATGCCATAAGAGGTACGAGTAGGTGTTGCTGCTGATTAGTGGGTTTAACCACATATATCTTCTTACTGGCCGAGTAAATAAAGTCACCACCCAGAGCATTTAAGATAATAAACGATGAGAAACCATAAAGTAATGAAATGTACTTTTTCTACTAATTATCTAGCACTGCTTTTACTTCACTGTGGTTGAGTAGGGGAGTGGTTTTTATGAGGTTGTATTATTCATTTTTTAAATAAATGTTTATTGAGCACCTACTATGTGCAAAGGATTATCTTAGGCCTTGTATAAATAAACACCAGCACACGGAGAGGTATGAAAAGGGACAAGTGGCATTACAAGTAGAGGGGTGAGTGTAGAGATTCTCATTTATTTCTTGCTGCCTTTGTCTCATGCTGATTCTTTTTTTTTCATTGATCTGAAAGGACATACTGGTAACATGAAAGCTCATGAATTTCTCCTGATCCCCTTATTATTTCTGTGGCAAAGAAGCTCTTAGAACTTGTGCTGACTGGAGAGTGGTGAGAGCCTCCTTGATGATAACATTCCCCTAAGGCCTGGGTGTAACTGCAAGAGAAAATACCACTTTAGTCCAGGAAGCATTTGAATTGATTTTGGTGCACCCACACTGACTTCAGTAATACACCATTCTCTAGAGCACAGGCTTTCAGGAAACTCAACTGTGGTGGATGCCATGATGTGCTGATTGCCCTTCAGAAATGAAGCGCTTACTCCTCCAGTTGCTGGGAGTGCTGCCTGCAGACTGTCTTCAGCTGTCAGCCTTTTTGGAAATTGCCTCCACTGAAGAAGACTGCCTCACCTGAGATCTCACCTCCTTCCTGGGGAAGTTTGTATACAGTGAGCAGTGTACAGACATGAAAGTCCGACCTCCTTGTTTTAACCTGATATAACCCTGAAGGGCCATCCCAGATCCAGAGCTACCCTAGGGTTGGCTGAAACTTTTTTGGGCTTTCAGAACAGCCTAACTTCTCCTTATGCCCACTCTTGCTTCCTTCCCCTCCTCTTCACAGGGCTGAACATCTAACATGGCACCTAATACATGTCGAGGCATGCTCATCTCTGTCTCAAATTCTGCTTTCCAGAAACCCAAACTGTGATATCAACCCTCCAGAACACAGCCTGAACTCAGAAGCAGGTAGGAAAGGAACATGAGAAACTACAATAGTCATGATGAAGCTCTTACACAAAAGGCTTGGGGACCAGGCGAAGCAAAATAGACACAGAAATAAGTAAACAAAATATTCTCTGTTCCTGTGTGGGCTTGATGAGTGCCTGGACAGTGGCTGAACGATGCTAACGATGTCTCCACAGTGTAATGAGAACTGGCAGATTGGGATGGAGTTGGGAATGGGCATGAATGTAGTAGCACTTTGCTGGAGTAGTTCCTGTAGCTGTTTGCAAGCAGAAAGACTCCAAAGGTAGGATCTCTGAGCCTGATGGCTATGTGTGTGGTCTATGCACCTTTCTGACTAATGTATTTGTTAGTTTTGAGGATTGCATATGCATTCTGATACCATTAGCATATGGTATTAAGAAATGCCTGTGAAAACTCTGGCTTTTTAGAAAGGATGAAAGGTTTGAAGATATAATAAAGGAAAGAATGAAGGGAAAGAACTGCCTCTAAAAATTTTAAAGGGTGGGAGGATATGGTAGAAATCTAGCTCAATGATGTGTATAGGCACCTACTATGTTAATAATTGCTTCAAGGCTAGTGTTGGGAAGTGGATGATGGAGTCTGAGGAGAAAAGTCAAACATTCGTGCTATGGAAGCGGCTACATTGTCTGGGGTAAATACCCGGGGTTCGTATTCTCCTGCCAAAATATTTAGGACACGAACACACACGAGGAGTTTAGGAGCAGAGGTTTAATAGGCAAAGAGAAAGAAAGAGAATGGAAAACAGCCCTGTCTCTCTAGTGAGAGAGAGGGGCTTTTGAGAGGAAAAGCCTGGCCAGCTGCAGATGCACCAGATTTTATAGTCAGGCTAGAGGAGGTGGTGTCAGTTTACATAGGGCTCACAGACTGGTTGGATCAGGTATGGCATTTCCATAGCATGGGGAAGGCTGGCTGCCCCACCCTAATCTTATTATGCAAATAAACTTGCCCCTTGACTGGCACCATATTGTCTGTTCCTTACTGTACTCGTGGCTGACACAGAGAAGGGAAGATGGAGCCACCATTTTGAACATGATTGGCACAACTGCCAGCATCTATGTCTGCAGCTTGATTTTACAGGCTGTTCTTTGTTAGAAAGGAAAATGATTTGGGGCTGCATTTCATTGAAAGGAAATCCTTACCGAGGACTTCTGTACCCTCACTATCTGTGTGAGTAATTTCTTCTTAACTCCTGTATCACAGTGGAATTAGAGCATGATGTTGGAAAAGTAGGGGCTGCATCCCATTTGTTCACCTTTCCATGACTAGTGTCTAGCACAGCCTCTGGTACATAGTTGGTGGTCATTACATGTTTTTAGTGTGAATGAATAAATGTACTGTGATAGTAGGTGATTGTAAATATATGAGGACTTCAGGAGAAGGAACATATTATGGGGTTGAATTAGGAAGCCTTCATGGGCTTCGAGATGGGCATAAATGGTAGTGAAAGATTTGGAATGGGAAAGAATAGTATTCTAGGCAGAGAGGCTGGAATTTGAGGGTTGAAAATAAAAAAATGTTTATAGGAGAACAAGTTCTGATTTGGTGACCAAGAAAAGAGAAGGGCCTAAAAGTAAGGTGAGATCAGTGAAGGGAGGCCATAGGGGCTCCATCTGGCCTTGATCTGATGATCAATGAGGAACCATCCAGGGCTCTTCAAGAGAGGACAGAAAGTGGAATTTTACAAATGGGTATATCTCTATCTTGTTTTATAGGATTTGTGTTTTCTAGTTATCATTTTTATCACCATCACTATCACTACCTTCAATTAATATTTAATACACAATCTATTAAAAAATAATCAAATTCTTTGTCAAATTTGATGAATTGACCACATTTCCTCTTTCTCCCAACACCAAAAATGATGTGATGGAATAAAAATGTGTAGACTCATGGCATGAATAGAATGATAGGGAAGGCTGGAGCAGGTGAGATATTTCAACACATTTCTGGAAGACAGAAAATGCATGCAAGAGTTTATACTAATGAAACACACAAAAGATGCCATAGCTCATATCGTACACGGAGGAGCCACGGTTAGGGAGGACTGAACCTGTCCTGCTGAACTACAAATATGATGGAGAGTTAAGGGCGATACATAAGGGATTAATTGAAGTCTGGATATGAAACAGAAATCTCACCCATCCATCTTGAAGGTGGTGCATGCAGTATGTATATCACTCAAGCAGAAAAAAATTACAGAATTCTCAAAATAAGTGAAATGTCTCTGGATTAAAAAAAAATTTCTACATTCTGACATTTAATGGCTGCACAATCAATGGTCTCCAAATATGCAGAACTCCTCTCATTTATTCCTCCCCCCGCCAAGTGGGCATTTAAGGAAAATCTATACTATGGAGCAGAGACACTTAGATAAACAAATAGAAAAATATAATTTCGAGGTGAGAGATACATTGAGAAACAAAAGACAGTTTGAAACTCAGAAAGAATATTATATTAACAAAACAAATAATACAGGATACTACAAAAAGGGAACAACCTGAGAACAAGAAAGAATGCTTAGAAATAAAAGAACATTGTGAAATAAAAATATGTATAAAAGAGTTGAAAGATATGATAAAGAAAATATTTTAAAAAGGAGAATGTGTCTGTCAGGATTTTACCAGGGAAACAGAGCCAGTAGGAGATCTATAGCTATATTTATCTATCTAGAAGTTGGCTTATGTGGTGGCCAGGCACAGTGGCTCACACCTGTAATCCCAGCACTTTGGGAGGCTGAGGCTGGCAGATCACCTGAGGTCAGGATCCTGTTCGAGACCAGCATGACCAATATGACGAAACCCCATCTCTACTAAAAATACAAAAATTAGCTGGGCGTGGTGGCATGTGCCTGTAATCTCACCTACTCGGGAGGCTGAGACAGGAGAATCACTTGCACCCTGGAGGCAGAGGTTGCAGTGAGCCAAGATCACGCCATTGCACTCCAGCCTGAACAACAAGAGCAAAACTCCATCTCAGAAAAAGAAAGAAGGAAAGAAAGAAATAAAGAAAGAAAGGAGAAAGAAGAAAAGAAAGAAAGAAAGAGAAAGAAGAAAAGAAAGAAAGGAAGGAAGGAAGGAAGAAAGGAAGAAACTGGCTTATGTGATTGTGGGAGCTGACTAGGTAAGTTGAAAATTCATAGGGCAGGCCAATAGGAAGAGTAAGCTGGAACTCTTGGGCAGGAGCTGATGCAGCCATTCACAGGTAGAATTTCTTCTTCTTCCTTAGAGAAACCAGTTCTGCTTTTAAGGCCTTTCAACTACTTGGGTCAGGTCTACCCAGATGATGAAGGATAATCTCCCTTTCTTAAAATCAACTGATTTGTAGATGTTAACCACATCTACAAAATACATTCTCATCAACACCCAGATTATTGTTTGGATAATTGGGTACTGTAGTTTAGCCAAGTCAACACATGAATCTGACCATCACAAATGACAACAACAAGAAAACAGATAAGACAGAAGATCCATTCAGGAGGTCTAACCTAACTGATTAGGCGTTTCAGGAAGAGAAAATAGAGAAAATGAGAACGGAGAGGTTATCAAACTAACAATAGAGAAAGAAAAACTAATTCCAAAACTGAAATGTCAGGAGTACAAATATCCACATTGAAAAGCCTATTGAGTACCCCCGGCAGGGAATAAACATACAAATAAACAAACAGAACCATCATCTGGAGAAATCACCAAGAATAAAGTTAAATTCTTAAAAATTTTCAGAGGGTAGAGAACAATGCCATACAAAAATTGAGAATCAGATTGGTCTCAGACTTTTCATTATCAACCCTAGATACCAAAGGGTAATAGAGCACTGCCTTTTAAGGTATGAGAGATAATAATTTTCAACCTATAACTTGTTAACCAATATAACCCAATCTGTTACTCAAATCTGAGGGTAGACAATTTGAGAAATTTCAGAAAACTTGTTTTCTATATTACTTGAGGATGTACTGTGGTAAAGTAAGGGTGTAGCCAAGAAAAAGAAAGACATGGGATCCAGTAAATGGTGACATCCCAGGACAGCAGGGAAGGAAAATTCCAGGATGACAGCTGTGCCATCAGACCAGCGAGATGGAGCAGGTGGATGAAAAACTGAGAGAAGGAGCTTTCCTTAAAACACACATACAACACAACACCATGATAGGATGGAGAGTTTAATCATTTGCTTGAAAGAGGGGCATTGCAAAGGTGATGGGAAGAAACTATTATTTTTGTTCCCAACTTTTATCTTAAGTTCAGGGATACATGTGCAGGATCACGTGCATCAGGGGTACATAGTGCAGGTAAATGTGCACTATGGTTTGCAGCACAAGTCATCTCACCACCTAGCCCAGCATCCATTAGCTATTTTTTCTGATGCTCTCCCTCCTCCCACCCCAACCCTCCAACAGGCCTCAGTGTGTGTTGTTCCCCAACCATGTGTCCATGTATTCTCATCATTCAGCTCCCACTTATAAGTGAGAATATGCAGTATTTGGTTTTGTGTTTCTGCGTTAGTTTGCTGAGAATAGTGGCTTTCAGCTCCATTCATGTCCCTGCAAAGGACATGATCTCATTCCCTTTTATGGCTGCATAGTATTCCATGGTGTATATGTACCACATTTTCTTTATCCAGTCTATCATTGATGGGCATTTAAGTTGATTCCATGTCTTTGCTATTGTGAATAGTGCTGCAATGAACATACATGTGCATGTATCTTTATAATAGAATGATTATATTCATTTGGGTATACATTCAGTAATAGGATTGCTGGGCTGAATGGTATTTCTGCCTCTAGATCTTTAAGCAATTGCCACACTGTCTTCCAGAATGGTTGAACTAATTTACACTCCCACCAACATTGTAAAAGCGTTCCTTTTTCTCCACAACCTCACCAGCATCTGTTGTTTTTGGACTTTTTAATAATAGCCATTCTGACTGTTGTGAGATGGTATCTCACTGTGGTTTTGATGTGCATTTCTCTAATGATCAGTGATGTTGGGCTTTTTTTCATATGATTATTGGCAGCATGTATGCCTTCTTTTCAGAAGTGTCTGAGGTTGATTTTTTCCTGTAAATTTTTTCATGTTTCTTGTAGATGCTGGATATTAGGCCTTTGTCAGGTGCATAGTTTGCAAAAATTTTCTCCCATTCTGTAGGTTGTCTGTTTACTCTGAGGATGATTTCTTTTGTAGTGCAGAAGCTGTTTAGTTTAATTAGATCCCACTTGTCAATTTTTGCTTTTGTTGCAATTGCTTTTGGTGTCTTCATCATGAAAACTTTGCCTATGCCTATGTCCTGAATGGTACTTCCTTGGCTTTCTTCTAGTGTTTTTATAGTTTTGGGTTTTATATTTAAGTTTTTATCCATCTTGAGTTGATTTTTGTATATGATGTAAGGACAGGGTCCAGTTTAAATTTTCTGCATATGGCTAGCCGGTTCTTCCAGCACCATTTATTAAGTAGGGAATCCTTTACCTATTGCTTGTTTTTGTCAGGTTTGTACAAGATCAGATTGTTGTAGGTGTGCTGTCTTATTTCTGGGTTCTCTATTCTGTTCTATTGGTCTATATGTCTGTTTTTGTACCAGTACCATGCTGTTTTGGTTACTGGAGCCTTGTAGTATAGTTTGACATTGGGAAGAGTGATGGCTTCAGCTTTGTTCTTTTTGCTTAGGATTGTTTTGGCTATTCAGGCTCTTTTTTGGTTTTATATAAATTTTAAAATAGTTTTTTTCTAATTATGTCAATGTCAATGGTAGTTTAATAGGAATAGCAATGAATCTATAAATTGCTTTGGGCAGTATGACCATTTTCATGATATTAATTCTTCCTATCTGTGAGCATAAAACGATTTTCCATTTGTGTGTGTCTTCTATGATTCCTTTGAGCAGTGGTTTGTAGTTCACCTTGTAGAGGTCTTTCACCTCCCTTGTTGGCAGTATTCCTAGGTATTTTATTCTTTTTGTGGCAATTGTGAGTGGGACTGCATTCTTGATTTGGCTCTCAGCTTGCCTGTTGTTGTTTTACAGGAATGCTAGCAATTTTTGTACAATAATTTTGTATCCTGAGACTTTGCTGAAGTTGCTTATTAGCTTAAGAAGCTTTTGGGCTGAGACTATGGGGTTTTCTAGATATAGAATCATGTCATCTGCAAACAAACATAATTTGACTTCCTCTCTTCCTATTTGAATGTCCTTTATTCTTTTCTCTTGCCTGATTGCTCTGGCCAGAAATTCCAATACTATGTTGAATAGGAGTGATGAGAGAGGACATCCTTGTCTTGTGCTGGTTTTCAAGGGGAACACTTTCAGCTTTTGCCCATTCAATATGATATTGGCTGTGGGTTTGTCATATATGGCTCTTATTATTTTATGATATGTTCCTGCAATACCTAGTTTATTGAGAGTTTTTAGCATGAAGGAATGTTGAATTTTATCAAAGGCCTTTTCTGAATCTATTGAGATAATTCATGTGGTTTTTGTCTTTAGTTCTGTTTATGTGATGAATCACATTTATTGATTTGCATATGTTGAACCAACCTTGCATCCCAGAGATAAGGCCTACTTGATCATGGTGGATATGTTTTGTGATGTGCTGCTGGATTTGGTTTGCCAGTACTTTGTTGAGGATATTTGCATCAATGTTTATCAAGGATATTGGCCTGAAGTTTTCTTTTTTTATTGTATCTCTGCCAGATTTTGCTATCAGGATAATGCTGGCCTCATAGAATGAGTTAGGAAGGAGTCCTTCCTTTCCAATATTTTGGAATAGTTTCAGTAGGAATGGTACACACTCCTCTGTGTACCTCTGGTAGATTCCGCTGTGAATCTGTCTGGTTCTGAGCTTTTTTTGGTTGGTAGGCTATTCATTACCGTCTCAATTTCAGAACTTGTTATTGGTCTATTCAGGGATTCAGTTTCTTGGGAGGGTGTATGTGTCCAGGAATTTATCCATTTCTTCTAGAGTTTCTAGTTTATGTGCATAGAGGTGTTTATAGTATTCTCTGATGGTTGTTTGTATTTCTGTAAGGTCAGTGATGATATCCCCCTTATTTCTGATTGTGTTTATTTGAATCTCCTCTCTTTACTTCTTTGTTAGCATAGCTAATGGTCTATCTATTTTATTAATTTTTTCAAAGAAAAAACAGCTCCTGGATTTGTTGGTTTTTTGAAGTTTTTTTTTTTTTTTTTGGTTTCTCCTCTCTTTCAGTTTGGTTCTCATGTTGGTTATTTCCTGTCTTCTGCTAGCTTTGGGGTTTGTTTGCTCATGGTTCTCTAGTTCTTTTAGTTGTAATGTTAGGTTGTTAACTTGAACTCTTTCTAGCTTTTTGATGTGGGCATTTAGTGCTATAAACTTCCATTTTAACACTGCTTTAGCTGCATCACAGAGATTCTGGTACATTGTGTCTTTGTTCTCATTAATTTCAAAGAAATTCTTGATTTCCGCCTTAATTTTATCATTTACTCAAGAGTCATTCAGGAGCAGGTTGTTCAATTTCTATATAGTTGTGTGTTTCTGAGTAAATTTCTTAGTCTTGAGTTCTAATTTGATTGCACTGTGGTCTGAGAGACTGTTGGTTAGGATTTCGGTTATTTTGCATTTGCTGAGGAGTGTCTTGTCTCCAATTATGTGATCAATTTTAGAGTGAGTGCCATGCGGCAATAAGAAGAATGTATATTCTGTTGGTTTTTGGTGGAGAGTTCTGTAGATATTTATCAGGTCCACTTGATCCAGAGGTGAGTTCAGGTCCTGAATATTTTTGTTAATTTTCTGTCTTGATTATCTGTCTGATATTGTCAGTGGGGTGTTAATGTCTTCTACTATTATTGTGTGTGAGAGTAAGTCTCTTTGAAGGTCTCTAAGAACTTGCTTTATGAATCTGGGTGCTCCTGTATTAGGTACATATATATTTAGGATAGTTCACTCTTCTTGTCGAATTGAACCCTTTACCATTATGTAATGCCCTTCTTTGCCTTTTAAAATATTTGTTGGTTTATTAATGTCTATTTTGTCAGAAACTAGGATTGCAGCCCTTGCTTTTCTCTGTTTTCCATTGCTTGGTAATTTTTTCTCCATCTGTTTATTTTGAGCCTATGTGTGTCTTTGCATGTGAGATGGGTCTCTTGAAGACAGCATACTGATGTGTCTTGGTTATTTATCCAGCTTGCTATTCTGTGTTTTTTAATTGGGGCATTTAGCCCATTTATATTTAAGGTTAGTATTGTTATGTGTGGATTTGATCCTGTCATCATGATGCTAGCTGGTTATTTTGCAGACTTGTTTATGTGGTTGCTTCATAGTGTCACTGGTCTGTGCACTTCAGTGAGTTTTTGTAGTGGCTTATAATGGTTTTACCTTTCCATATTTAGTGCTTCCTTCAGGAGCACTTGCAAGGCAGCTCTAGTGGTAAAAAGTTCCCTCAGCATTTGCTTATCTGAAAAGGAACTTATTTATCCTTTGCTTATGAAGCTTAGTTTGGCCAGATATGAAATTCTGGGTTGGGAATTCTTTTCTTTAGGAATGTTGAATATTGGCCCCTCAATCTCTTCTGGCTCATAGGGTTTCCTATGAGAATGGAAGTCTGATGGGCTTCCATTTGTAGGTAACCTGCCCCTTCTCTCTGGCTTCCCTTAACATTTTTTTTTTCATTTCGACCTTGGAGAATCTGATGATTATCTGTCTTGGAGATGATATTCTTGTGGAATATCTTACTGGGGTTCTCTATATTTCCTGAATTTGAATGTTGACCTGTCTTGCTAGGTTGGGGAAATTCTCCTGGATGATATACCGAAGTATGTTTTCCAACTTGGTTCTATTCTCTCTGTCTCTTTCAGGTACCCCAATTAGTCATAGATTAATTCTCTTGATATAATCCCACATTTCTCAGAGGTTTTGTTCATTCCTTTTCATTTTTTTTAAAATTATACTTTAAGTTCTGGGATACATGTGCAGAATGTGCAGGTTTGTTATATAGGTATACACATGGCATGGTGGTTTGCTGCACCCATCAACCCATCAACTACATTAAGTATTTCTCTAATGTTATCCCTCCCCTAGCTCCCCATTCCCTGACAGGCCCCAGTGTGTGATGTTCCCCTCCCTGTGTCCATGTGTTCTCATTGTTCAACTCCCACTTATGAGTGAGAACATGCAGTGTTTGGTTTTCTGTTCCTGTGTTAGTTTGCTGAGAATGATGATTTCTAGCTTCATCCGTGTCCCTGCAAAGGACATGAATTCATTCTTTTTATGGCTGCATAGTATTCCACGATGTGTATGTGCCACATTTTCTTTTTTCTCTATTCTTATCTGCCTGTCTTAATTCAGAAAGCCAGTCTTCAAGCTCTGAGATTCCTTCCTCTGCTTGGCCTATTCTGTTATTAATACTTGTGCTTGCATTGTGAAGTTCTTGCAGTGTGTTTTTCAGCTCTAATAGGTCAGTTATGTTCTTCTCTAAACTGGCTATTTTGGCTGTCAGCTCCTGTATTGTTTTACCATGATTCTTTGCTTTTTTGCATTGGGTTACAACATGTTCCTTTATGTCAGCGAAGTTTGTTATTATCTATGTTCTGAAGCCTACTTCTGTCATTTCACCCATCTCAGCCACAGCCCAGTTCTGAGTCCTTGCTGGAGTGGTGTTGAAATCATTTAGAGGAAAGGGGGCACTCTGGCTTTTTAGTTTTCAACATTTTTGTGTTGATTCTTTCTAATCTTTGAGGGCTCATCTGCCTGTGATATTTGAGGTTGCTGAGCTTTGGATGGGTTTTTTGTGTGTTTTGTTGTTGTTGTTTTCTGTTGGTTTGTTTGTTTTTCTTTTAACAGTCTGGCTACTCTCCCATAGGGCTGCCACAGTTTTCTGGGGGTCTGGTCCAGACCCTAGTTGCCTTGGTTCTTCCCATACCTGGAGGTATCACCAGTGAAGGCTGCAAAACAGCAAAGAGGGTAGCCTGCCTCTTCCTCTGGAAGCTCCGTCCTGGGAGTTACTGACTTATTTCTGGCCCAAACATGCCTGTAGGAGATGGCTGGGGACCCTGGTTGGGAGGTCTCAACCTGTCAGGAGGAGTGGTATCAGGGACCTGCTTAAAGAAGCATTTAGGCTGCATTTTGGTAGAGCAACTGTGTTGTGTTGGAGATCTCTTCAGACCCCGATCAGTTTGGGTTCTCCAAGGCCCACAGGCTGGACCAGCTGAGAAGCCCGAATGGCCAAGGTGGCAGCCACCCCACCCCTCAGGCACTCCATCCCAGAAAGAAATTAGAGGTCTGTTGGGCTGGTAGAGCACAGATGGGGATGGCTGGAGGCCCTGGCTGGGAAGACCCACCCTGTGAAGAGGAGTGGATCGGGGTCCCACTTAAAGAAGCAGTCTGGCCACAGCTCAACAAAACAACTGTGTCATGGTTGGGAACCACTTTTGCCCCTGTTGACTTGGACTGTCCAAAGCCTGCAGGCCAGAACCACTGAGTCACCCAACCAACCTGGGTGGTGGCCCTTCCCTCCCCTAGGCACTCCATCCCTGGGTGAGATCAGAGATCTGTCCATAATATGTGCAGGTGGGCAGGCGTGGCTGGAGGTCCTGGCTGCGAGGTCCTGCCCAGTGAGGAGGAATGGATTGGGGCCCTGCTTAGAGAAGCAGTCTGGCCACAATATGGCAAAGCCACTGTGGGGCACTGCTGGGGGGATCCTTCCTCGACTGGATTATTTGGAGTCTCCGAAGCCCACAGACACAAATGACTGAGTCAACCACACAGCAGAGATGGCACCCACCCCTCCCCTTGGAGGCTCCATCCTGTTTCAGGCAGGCTCCGCCCTGTTGCCAGTGGCTGGCTGGAATGCCAAGCCAGTGAG
Source organism: Pan paniscus (assembly GCF_029289425.2). Classification (NCBI taxonomy): domain Eukaryota; kingdom Metazoa; phylum Chordata; class Mammalia; order Primates; family Hominidae; genus Pan; species Pan paniscus. Next base: position 44,065,644 of record NC_073272.2, read on the forward strand.
TCTTATTTTGTGAGATGCTGTGGAAGTGGGGTCCACAGAATGATACTGCTTGAGTTCCTGGATTCTGCCCCCTTCCTAGGGGTATGTGTGGACCTTCTGCCTTGCCTGAGTTGCAGACACGTTTGTTGGGGATCCTGGAGCCAGATTATGCAAAGCTTCTGGGCCTATGCATGCCTGAGAAGGTGCTCTGCCAACTTCACATAGCTCTGTGTGTGAGACCTAAGGTCCTGGTGGCAGGGGATCATGAGGGGATCTCCTGATCCATGATTTGCAAAGATCCGTGGGAGAAGCATAGTTTCCCATGAGTGCAAAATCATTCACCGCTTCCCTTGACTGGGGTTCCCTTGGCTCTGTCATTCCTGAGTGGGCCATCGCCCCACCCTGCTTTTCTTTTTCCTCTGTGGGTCGAGTTATTTTCCTGATCAGTCCCAGTGTGACTACCTGGATATTTTAGATGAGGGTGCTGTATTCACTTGCCCCTTTCATTCCTCTCTGTGAGTGCTGCAGACCTCAGCTGCTTCTAATTGGCCATCTTGGCCCCTCTGAACTCTCTTTAAATTATACCCTGACTCTTTTGATTATTTTAGGTTGACATTTGATGACCTGCAGATGGGACCTGAAGCAAGCTTCCTACAATCCTCACTGCTTTGCTGACATTTGGAACTTTAGTACAGGATGAGTGGCTTTCACTTATTTGACTTCATAAGAGCTGAAGAGGGTCTCTGGCATGGCTTCTCTCAGGTTTTGAATCTCCCTGGTTTTGGCTGAGATTCATACTTTATTCAGGCATTCTGATTCCACACTCAACAAAACTGGAATTGAAGCTTCACTTTTAAAAGTGGGAGTTTCATTTGTTATTTCTTTAGAGATTCTGCTGTTTGCTGATACTGTTAGTATAATTTGGTTTTGTTTTGAAAGGTCAAAAGTACTGATACGTGCAACAACATGGATGAACGTTGAAAACATTATGCTAAGTGAAGGAAGCCGCTCACCAAGGACCACATACTGTATGTTTCCATTTATATGAAATCTCCAGAATAGGCAAATTCCTAGAGACAAAAGTCACATTAGTAGTTGCCGGGGCTGGAGGTGGGTGGGTGGGGGAATGGGGAATGATAACTAAGGGGTAAAGGATTTCTTGTCAGGTAATGAGAATATTCTAAAGCTGATTGCGGTGACTGATGTACAACTATATGAATACACTATAAGCCGTTGGATTGTAAACTTTAAACGGGTGAATTGTATGGCATGGTATGTCAGTTAAATTTCAATAAAGCTGTTTAAAAAACACTCATGAAGACTAACTGGAAGCTCCTCAAGTGAAAAACATGCTATTATCTTGCCAGCCTAAGGCAATTTTTACAAAAGGCTCTCCAGACTATCTTCTAGTTCTCTAACCTAGATGGGCTACTTGAGTTTCTATCAACTACTTTCCTTTGGCTGCTCACAGCAGTTCCGCCCCTTGGCTGAACTCCCATCTCAGACTTAGCCCTTGCCCTTCAGTCTGTCATTAGTGCATTGAACCTTTTCCCCTATGGCTCACACTGGTTCCACGGTCCTTACCCTCATCTCCACCAGTCCCAATACTGCTCTCCCTCCTGCCTCAGTCTGCCGGGCAAATTTCTAGCACATCATCAAATCAGCCTCCCTTGAACCCTTGCAGATATCCCCCTTACAAAATATCATCTAGTGCTCTCAACAGAGACAAGGCTAGGAGACCAGTGGTCAGAGATGCTGGAGAGAGGGGTTTGAGCACTGGGAGGAAGATTGAATTAGAATGACCAATGCTTCTAAAAATTTAATGTGAACACAAATCAACTGAATCAACTGGGGGTCTTGTTAAAATGCCCATGCTGATTCGGCAGCTCTGAGGCCTTAGGTTGTGCATGCCTAATAAGCTCTCAGGTGATGCTCTGCTGGTCCTGAGACCCCACTTTGAGTATTAAGGAGACAGACCATCTCTGAGGTCTATTTTAGCTCTTACATTCCGTCTTATACTTGACCAAGTTGATCACAGGAGACCCAGCTACATCCCATCTGACACTGCTGTTGCAGCTCATGAACAGCTCCTGCAGAGTTCTCTCTGGAGGCTCTGGAAGTGCAAGTTACAATGTAACAGAATGGAAAATGGCTTTTCTCTTAAGCAGGATAATATTGCTAGCATTAAGAGTCATATCAACCAAATATGGAATATAAAATATGATCAAAGTACCATCAAATCATTTTTGTCTCACCAAAGTTGATTAATTTCTGAGGAATGCTTTTATTTGACTTACATTTAAGTCTCATTTGTTAAAGAATGGTATATAAAACCATTTTTAGAAGTTGGCAAACTGTGCCAGGAGTAAGAGAAAAAGAGAACTCAAAAGTGTTACGATAATTTTTCTTTCAACGATTGATTCACAACTCTAGAAAATCAAAAGAGTAAAATCCATAATTTTTAGATTACACTAATTATTACCATCACCATGTTATTAATTTTATTATTATTTTAAATTAGAATAATTCATGAAAATGGTTTTCAAAATGCATTTGTACAGAAACATGTGTAATAATAAACAGTAGTCCCTGATATCACCCCTTCCCAGTTGCATCTATTTTTAAATGATTTTGCCCCCTTTTTCTTTGTAGCTACTTCCGCATTCCTAAATACAATATATTATTCTACTGTTTCTTGATGTATCAGTTGTATACATGATATATTGACTTCCTCTATAATAAATGAGAATTTTGCTTCTGTATTTCTTCTCTCCTCGTCTTACTAACAAATTCATATGCCTATTTCAGTTCCACTGTTAGTTACCTCTGTAGATTTAAGTAATACATTTTAATTTTATCGACTAGATACAAAGTACAGAATCCTTAACTCCTCACTTTTTAATGAGAATCTTAAGGATGCTACCTTTTCTTAACTCTTCTCTCACATGTCCACCTCCTAACTTTTGCCCCCATACATTTGCATTTCTATTTGAAGGTTCATAACAACCATGAACATATAATTCAAGTAAGTAAATCCTCTCCTTTTCTGTAAGTTAATTCTACAAGTGGAAAATCAAAAATGTTTACATCATTGTAGCTATGTAAATATTGTTCACTGTCAGACAAAGTAGTGTTACTATGACATTTCATTTCTCCAAAGCTATTTCTTAACTTTTCTTATTGTCTTTTTATTGCAGTAATAGAATAGGCCCTCAACTTGAGATATTCTTACTCAAAAAGTACTTACTTTTTTAGTTAAAAGCCTCAGAAAATTCCCAGATCTTCTTTTCTTACCTTAACATTGTGTCTTAATCCATTTGCTACTGCTATAACAGAATACTACAGACTGGGTAATTTATAATGAACAGAAATTTATTAGCTTATGGTTCTGGAGGTTGCGATGCCCAAGATCAAGGAGCCAGCATCTGGCGAGGGCCTTCTTGCTGTGTCATCCCATGGCAGAAGGCAAGAGGAAGAGAGAGAGCAAGAGGTTGAATTTACAACCTGAAGTCCTTTTATAATCAGCATGAATCTATTCCTGAAGGTAGAACCCTCATGACTAATTAGGCCCCACCTCCCAACAGTGTTGTATTGGGGAATAAGTTTTCAACACATCCTTTTTGGGGGACATAGTCAAACCATAGCATATGGGTTTTGGACCTGTTTGAATTTTGTTATGTCCCCAACTCATCCTTTTTTTCTAGTTCTTAGTGAAGTTTGAGCTCAGATTGCTCCAGGACACAGGATAAGAAGAAGCATCTGGCTCTTCAAAGCTTGCTCTGGAGTAAAAGACCTACAAATCTTAAATGATTATCTGTGTGCTGGAAGGTCAAGATTCCTTTCCCTTGCATCAGTATTTTTTAAACTGCAGCTCACTACCCAATAGTGGGACATGAACTGAATTTGCTGGGTCACAACCAACATTTTGAAAAAGTGAAATAGAATGAACAGACTTCATCATTCATAGTAAGGTTTAAGTGTTTTTAAAATAATATGTATATGTATATATTAGTATGTGTGTTCTGATTGCATGTAAAATATATATTTAACTGTTGGTTGCTATTAAAAAGGCTTGAACAATCCTGTCTTGCATGCTGAATGGGTCTCTTTTGGGCCTGATTTCTGGTTTTAAAGTTGCCCTTTTTGATCAGTGTATAACACTCCTTGGTACTGAGGAGATGGGACCTCACTGTGTCTAACAGAGCTCAGGCTCTACTTCTTTTTTTCTGAAATTCATCTTCCCATGTTAATTACTGAGACCTGTTGTGGCTCAAGTTCCCTGTGGGTTTCTGAACCTCATCTTCACTGGGACTCCTGGTGGGAAATGGCTGGTCTCCCTTTGTGCCTTGCCTGGTGTATTGAAAACCAGAATAGATCATTTATTGATCAAATTATCTTCAAAGTAGTCATGATATAAAATGAATAATACTGGCCAGAAAAGAATGTAGACAGTGAATATTTTCTTGAACTTCAAATATATTATGCCAGTTTTAAAAAGTAATAAGAAAAAAGATTACAGTACAAAAAGGGACAAAATGTATAGATGAATACTTTTTAATTACATGACTGTCATGTTGGGGAAAAATGGTGACATGGCCAGGGCACACATAAAGAAAAATGTCTGAAAGCATTAATACCACCAGGTTCACAGAACAATTTTGTTCATGAAATAACAGTTGAAGTAACTCGGTTTCTGTTTCTCTGTATTTATAATCATTTTGCTATCACTTCTTATTTTGAATCTACTGTTTAAATGCAGAGATGTGCTGTATTACAGGGGATGGAGCAAGGAACTTCATCCAAAGTGAGCTCCATTCACTTAGAGCTGTTATCTTCTCTAGCAATGGGCCCATGTAGCTGAGACTACATGTGTCAGGATGTCTCTATAACTGGGAGTTCTCTGAATTCATTTCCTTGTAAAATACCTTGTTGATTGAAGAATAAGCAATACAAAATGCTGTTTTGAAGTTTATGTATATGTAACAGTTTTAAAGCTTAAAAGCAATCACGGCAACAAGAGATTTTTTTTTTTTTGTGGGGGGAGTATTTTCTTGCTGATTTGTTTAGAATTGCTAGTACATGGTGAAAATCAAGCAGATGGACTGGCTGGTGTTATTATTGTTTTAAAATAATCTATAAACAATGTAGTCTCTTATTGTCTGTACCTGGGATTGACTGTTCCCACTGCCCTACCCGTGGTACCCCAAACTCCAGGAAGAAAAGCCACTCCCACTCTTTTATTAGTTCTTTTGATAATGTGTTTAGAGTCCTCAAATAGAATTAGGGAAATGAACCTGTGAAACGCAACACAATGATTCTTGCTCACAGCTAGCCCCTCATTTTCTTTTGGTAGGCTTTAAGCCAGGGAACAGGTTTATGGACTTTTCTTGGCTCTAAGTTTCTACTCCCAGCAAGCGTGTATGTGTGTGTGTGTGGTGGTGGGCAGGGGATGGATGGTAGGCGTTGGGTGGAATGAGGAAAACACACGGAAACAAATTTGGCTACAGAAGGTTCATAGGATGCACATACATGCCAAGTGAAAGGAAATCCCTGGACATCCATAATACTTCTAAGATCAAGTCTAATCAAAATCTTGGGTTGTATTTGCCAATATACTTGCAAGTTTACATGGGTACTGCCTCTTTGCTTCTCACCCCCATCCTCAGTTGTTTTTCTGTCAGTTACAAACACCAACTCAAACTTTCCTCAGATTCTATAAGCAGAGTCACAGGTTGTTTGGTTAACCTTTGCTTTTATTTTTCTTCACTTTTCAAACAGGAGAACATCTGTGACTGACTTAATCTGCCTCCAGCGTTATAAATGTGCCTGTGTTGCTTACTTTCTTACTTGTTTCAATGGCAAGGGTCCTAGCTTTGTACACATGTAGGTTACCAACTTAAGTCCACCCAGCCTAGCCTAACTTTCAGAGCTCAATGGGGGGGCGGATTTCTTCCAGAGGGAACAAGATACTTAAAATGGAGGAACAGCTTGGTGCTAATGAAATTGTTTCAAACAGGAACTCCCTGGCTTCAAACTGTCTTCCTGTCTTATTTTGAGCTCATCATTCTCTTGCCTGAATTCCATATGAGAACTAGCCTGGGCTTCTTGATTTCTCCTCTTGTTTTATACACACTTGTATCCTGCCATGTATCCCTGGGCTTCCTTCTGGCCTTAGGGCCAGCTTGGCCTCTGCTTCCCCTTCAGATTCAGCTAGTGGAGAAGGTACTCTCATCTTTCAAGGTTTAGTTTCAAGGCTGCGCCTTCAATGCAGTCTGTTATCCCAGCCAAATGCCCTTTGTCCTTTCTCTACAGCCCTAAGTCCCTTACTCTGTTATTGCCCAAGTGACTTGCACAGCTTGCTGCTCTGCACTGTAGATATCCACTTGCGGGGGTAGGGGGAGGCATCTTATGCAGCCAATGGACTATAAACCATTTGAAGGTAGAGCCTAACTTATTGAACGATTTTTTTTTGCTCACTATATGGTGTATCATATATCCTTGAACAAAATGTATGCACCATAAATTTGCTTAGTGGATAAAAAGTTTAAAAATGGAATGAGAGTCACAAAATGTATCCCAGCATTAACTGAGTGTGTGTGTATATGAAGCTATTATTTAAACATTTTCCATGATTCTGTTAATACAAAGCAATGCTTTTCAAAACAACAAGACAAAGACAAATATTCCAATAGATAATGTGGGAAATAATGTGATCATTTAAAAAATATGTTGATTAGATATTTGTGTTTCTTCTTTTGTAAAATGTGTATTGACTATCAATAGCAATCAAGGAAATACAAATTGAAACGACAGAAAGAAAGCCACTTTTTGGCCTAACTGAGCGGCAAAGGTCTTTTAAAACAGTGTAATACTTAGTGTTTGGAAAAGTTCCATGTGGGATCTGATATGCTGCTGGGAGACTGTAAGGTTTGAGAACCTTTCTGAATAGCAGTTTGCATTAAGAGACGTAAAATGTGCATATTCTACAACCATTTTAGAAAACTGTTTGACAGAATATACTGAGAATAAAAATATGCCATCTCAATAAACTAGTATTTCCACTCCTAAGTATTAATACATATCCAACAGAAGTTTGTGTGTATGTGTCCCATGGTGAGCAGGTCTATGCATAGCTACCCTGAAAAGTCTGAGGAAGTTGAGGGGCTGAAGAAAGAGGCTGACATATGGTACAAAACAACCGGTACAAAAACAAACACATAGAGCAATGAAACAGAATAGAGAGCCCAGAAATCAGGCTGCATACCTACAACCGTCTGATCTTTGACAAAGCGGACAAAAAACAAGCAATGGGGAAAGGATTCCCTATTCAATAAATGGTGCCGGGATAACTGGCTAGCCATATGCAGAAGATTGAAACTAGACCCCTTCCTTATACCATGTACAAAAATCAACTCAAGATGGATTAAAGACTTAAATGTAAAACCCAAAACTATAAAAACCCTGAAAGACAACCTACACAAAACCATTCTGGACATTGGGCAATGATTTCATGACAAAGCTGCCAAAAGCAATTGCAACGAAAGCAAAATTTGACAAATGAGATCCAATTAAACTAAAGAGCTTATGCACAGCAAAATAAACTATAAACAAAGTAAACACACAACCCACAGAATGGGAGAAAATATTTGCAAACTATGCATCTGACAAAGGTCTAATATCCAGCATCTATAAGGAGCTTAAACAGATTTATAAGCCAAACAAACAACCCCATTAAAAAGTGGGCAAAGGACATGAACGGACACTTTTCAAAAGAAGACATACATGCGACCAACAAGTGTATGAAAAAAAGCTCAACATCACTGATGATTAGAGAAATTCAAATCAAAACCACAATAAGATACCATCTCACACCAGTCAGAATGGTCATCATTAAAAAGTAAAAAAAGTAAAATAAAAGAGTTGCTGGTGAGGTTTTGGAGAAAAAGGAACGCTTATACACTGTTGTGGGGGGTGTAAATTAGTTCAACCATTGTGGAAAGCAGTGTGGCTATTCCTCAAAGAGCTAAAACCAGAACTACTATTCAACCCAGCAATCTTATCACTGGGTATGTACACAAAGGAATATAAATTGTTCTGTTATAAAGACACATGCACGTGTATGTTTGTTGCAGCACCATTCACAATAGCAAAGACATGGAGACAACCTAAATGACCATCAATGGTAGACTGGAATAAAGAGAATGTAGTATATATACACCACGGAATACTATGCAGCCATAAAGAAGAACCAGATTATATCGTTTGCAGCAACATGGATGGAGCTGGAGGCCATTATCCTTAGCAAACTAATGCCGGAATAGAAAAGCAAATACTGTATGTTCTCGCTTATAAGTGGAAACTAAATGATGAAAACACATGAACACATAGAGGGAAACTACAGACACTGGGGTCTCTCTGGGGGCATAGGGTGGAAGGAGAGAGAGAATCAGGAAAAATAACTAATAAATACTTGGCCTAATACCTGGGTGACAAAATAATCTTTACAACAAACCCCCGTGACATGAGTTTACCTGTATAACAAATCTGCATATGTATCTCTGAACTTAAAAGTTAAAAAAAGAGACTGATATATTCTGTTTCTCAGAAGGAAATATTTAATAGAGACTTAACGAACAGAAACCATGTCTGTCTCAGGCAGTGGTGAGACAAGATGGTGGATCCCTACACCATTATCCATCAGACCCTGTGCTCCATAGGGAAAGGGCATATGTGACTCAGAGGAATGTGTAGGACAATTGCTCGAGGGCAAGACACATGGTAAGTATGATAACATCAAGGTTGTTTTAAACTAAGAGCAGGATTTACGGTAAGTACATGCTCTTATACAAGGAACAATAAACTGGAAATCTTGGAGGGCTTCCCAGTACTGAAGTTAATCAGAGGTCAGCATGGTGGATTAGCATCCAAGATGGAGTTGCTTTAGCCTCTGCAATATGTTTACCAAAAGACATGTTTTAGAATGTTCATATCAGAACTATTCATAACAGCTCCAAATTGAAAAGTATTCAAATCCTCATCAACAGTAGAATGAATAAGTAAGCATGGCATGTGCACACCATGGAATACCATCCAGCAATGAGAAAGAACAAACTATTGCTACACTTAACTACATGGATGAATTGCACAAATGACATAGTGTTGAGTGAAAGGGCCAGATTAAAACAAGAGTATATACCAGAAAATGATTCTATTTATATGGCATTTAAACAGCAGTAAAACTAATTTATTATGTGAAAGGTCAGTATAGTGGTTACCTTTGGGGTATTTAGGAACTGACAGGGGTCTTCTGGGGTGATAGAAATATTTCTTGATCTGGATTTTGGGTATTTTCCGTGGTTGTATTCCCTTGATAAAAATTCTAGAAATGCCCTTACGGTTTGTGTATTTTTCTGTATGTATTTTATTCTTCAGAAGAAATTATCTAAAGCCTGCATGTTCTTTCACCCAGTAATTTCACAACTAGCACTTTATCCTGGTGAAATAATTATACAAGTCCACAAAGAATTTATATGCAAGTGTTTTCATTTCAAAGTGCTGCTTTCAACAGTGAGAAACTGGAAATAATAGAAGCATCAAACAATAGTGAAGTGGTCAAATATAAAATGGTAGGATATTTACAGCTCTGAAAAGTCATGTTTATGATGACTACATAATGACAAAGAAACTTATGATTTTATGTAAAGTAAAAAAAAGCAGGACTTTAAACTGTGTACAGAGAATGATCACAATTTCATAGTGAAATATATTCATGTTCAATGCCAACACTGTTTATTTTGAAGCGATAGGTTTTCAGATGGTTTTATTTTCTTCGTTATACTTTAATTTATATTCAAAATTATATGCAATGATTACATAATTACTTTTTAATCATAAAATGTATTTAAAATTTTTATGAAATCATGACCCAAAGAAGATTCTGTCATCCTCAGTCCATGCTTTTGCAAAGCTTATGAAAACAGTAAAGTCAGACAGGCAAACTCTTTTCTTGTTGGCTGGGCATGCAAGCCAGTTTTCTCTCTCCAGGTGTACTGACTCCCATAGAAGTATCCGAAGCACATGAAAAATCTCACAAATCCTAGAGGGAGATAAAAGTGAATTAACCTCATTTCTGAAAGGCAAACGTGGACTCATGGTAGAAGATAGGGACTGTAGGAGGCAGGAGGCCAGATGAGAGAAATCCATTATTTTTCCATTTCCTAGGCTTATAGTGCAATTACTATCCATGGGCTAAGAGAGAGCACTACTGTAACAGCTACCGACTATTCTCTCTCATCCCCACAGCTCCAAAGTTGGATGGTTACAGTGGAGGACAAACCCTGGGAAATCCTTTTCTATGTATGAGGCTGCATAACAAACTACCTTGTGCGTGCCTTGGGAGAGATGGCTTGATTCAGCTTACATTCTTGATGCCAATCAGAGGCAAAGGAGGGTGGCATTTCTTAGACCAGGGCACCAGAACCTCATTAATTGATGCAAATAATAAGCAAAATATTCGACTTTTTTTTCTTTCTTTTTTTTATTATACTTTAAGTTTTAGGGTACATGTGCACATTTTGCAGGTTAGTTACATATGTATACATGTGCCATGCTGGTGCACTGCACCCACTAACTCGTCATCTAGCATTAGGTATATCTCCCAGTGCTATCCCTCCCTCCTCACCCTACCCCACAACAGTCCCCAGAGTGTGATGTTCCCCTTCCTGTGCCCATGTGATCTCACTGTTCAATTCCCACCTATGAGTGAGAATATGCAGTGTTTGGTTTTTTGTTCTTGCGATAGTTTACTGAGAATGATGTTTTCCAATTTCATCCATGTCCCTAAAAAGGACAAGAACTCATCATTTTTTATGGCTGCATAGTATTCCATGGTGTATATGTGCCACATTTTCTTAATCCAGTCTATCATTGTTGGACATTTGGGTTGGTTCCAAGTCTTCGCTATTGTGAATAGTGCCGCAATAAACATACGTGTGCATGTGTCTTTATAGCACCATGATTTATAGTCCTTTGGGTATATACCCAGTAATGGGATGCCTGGGTCAAATGGTATTTCCAGTTCTAGATCCCTGAGGAATCGCCACACTGACTTCCACAATGGTTGAACTAGTTTACAGTCCCACCAACAGTGTGAAAGTGTTCCTATTTCTCCACATCCTCTCCAGCACCTGTTGTTTCCTGACTTTTTAATGATTGCCATTCTAACTGGTGTGAGATGGTATCTCATTGTGGTTTTGATTTGCATTTCTCTGATGGCCAGTGATGATGAGCATTTTTTCATGTGTTTTTTGGCTGCATAAATGTCTTCTTTTGAGAAGTGTCTGTTCATGTCCTTCGCCCACTTTTTGATGGGGTTGTTTGTTTTTCTCTTGTAAATTTGTTTGAGTTCATTGTAGATTCTGGATATTAGCCCTTTGTCAGATGAGTAGGTTGCGAAAATTTTCTCCCATTCTGTAGGTTGCCTGTTCACTCTGATGGTAGTTTCTTTTGCTGTGCAGAAGCTCTTTAGTTTAATTAGATCCCATTTGTCAATTTTGTCTTTTGTTGCCATTGCTTTTGGTGTTTTAGCCATGAAGTCCTTGCCCATGCCTATGTCCTGAATGGTAATGCCTAGGTTTTCTTCTAGGGTTTTTATGGTTTTAGGTCTAACGTTGAAGTCTTTAATCCATCTTGAATTGATTTTTGTATAAGGTGTAAGGAAGGGATCCAGTTTCAGCTTTCTACATATGGCTAGCCAGTTTTCCCAGCACCATTTATTAAATAGGGAATCCTTTCCCCATTGCTTGTTTTTCTCAGGTTTGTCAAAGATCAGATAGTTGTAGATATGCGGTGTTATTTCTGAGGGCTCTGTTCTGTTCCATTGATCTATATCTCTGTTTTGGTACCAGTACCATGCTGTTTTGGTTACTGTAGCCTTGTAGTATAGTTTGAAGTCAGGTAGTGTGATGCCTCCAGCTTTGTTCTTTTGGCTCAGGATTGACTTGGTGATGTGGGCTCTTTTTTGGTTCCATGTGAACTTTAAAGTAGTTTTTTCCAATTCTGTGAAGAAAGGCATTGGTAGCTTGATGAGGATGGCATTGAATCTGTAAATTACCATGGGCAGTATGGCCATTTTCATGATATTGATTCTTCCTACCCATGAGCATGGAATGTTCTTCCATTTGTTTGTATCCTCTTTTATTTCCTTGAGCAGTGGTTTGTAGTTCTCCTTGAAGAGGTCCTTCACATCCCTTGTAAGTTGGATTCCTAGGTATTTTATTCTCTTTGAAGCAATTGTGAATGGGAGTTCACTCATGATTTGGCTCTCTGTTTGTCTGTTGTTGGTGTATAAGAATGCTTGTGATTTTTCTACATTGATTTTGTATCCTGAGACTTTGCTGAAGTTGCCTATCAGCTTAAGGAGATTTTGGGCTGAGACAATGGGGTTTTCTAGATATACAATCATGTCGTCTGCAAACAGGGACAATTTGACTCCCTCTTTTCCTAACTGAATACCCTTTATTTCCTTCTCCTGCCTAATTGCCCTGGCCAGAACTTCCAACACTATGTTGAATAGGAGTGGTGAGAGAGGGCATCCCTGTCTTGTGCCAGTTTTCAAAGGGAATGCTTCCAGTTTTTGCCCATTCAGTATGATATTGGCTGTGGGTTTGTCATAGATAGCTCTTATTATTTTGAAATACGTCCCATCAATACCTAATTTATTGAGAGTTTTTAGCATGAAGGGTTGTTGAATTTTGTCAAAGGCTTTTTCTGCATCTATTGAGATAATCATGTGGTTTTTGTCTTTGGCTCTGTTTATATGCTGGATTACATTTATTGATTTGCATATATTGAACCAGCCTTGCATCCCAGGGATGAAGCCCACTTGATCATGGTGGATAAGCTTTTTGATGTGCTGCTGGATTCGTTTTGCCAGTATTTTATTGAGGATTTTTGCATCAATGTTCATCAAGGATATTGGTCTGAAATTCCCTTTTTTGGTTGTGTCTCTGCCTGGCTTTGGTATCAGAATGATGCTGGCCTCATAAAATGAGTTAGGGAGGATTCCCTCTTTTTCTGTTTATTGGAATAGTTTCAGAAGGAATGGTACCAGTTCCTCCTTGTACCTCTGGTAGAATTCAGCTGTGAATCCATCTGGTCCTGGACTCTTTTTGGTTGGTAAGCTATTGATTGTTGCCACAATTTCAGCTCCTGTTATTGGTCTGTTCAGAGATTCAACTTCTTCCTGGTTTAGTCTTGGGTTTAGTCTTAGTATGTGTCGAGGAATTTATCCATTTCTTCTAGATTTTCTAGTTTATTTGCATAGAGGTGTTTGTAGTATTCTCTGATGGTAGTTTGTATTTCTGTGGGATTGGTGGTGATATCCCCTTTATCATTTTTTATTGCATCTATTAGATTCTTCTCTCTTTTTTTCTTTATTAGTCTTGCTAGCGGTCTATCAATTTTGTTGATCCTTTCAAAAAACCAGCTCCTGGATTCATTAATTTTTTGAAGGGTTTTTTGTGTCTCTATCTCCTTCAGTTCTGCTCTGATCTTAGTTATTTCTTGCCTTCTGCTAGCTTTTGAATGTATTTGCTCTTGCTTTTCTAGTTCTTTTAATTGTGATGTTAGGGTGTCAATTTTGGATCTTTCCTGCTTTCTCTTGTGGGCATTTAGTGCTATAAATTTCCCTCTACACACTGCTTTGAATGTTTCCCAGAGATTCTGGTATGTTTTGTCTTTGTTCTCATTGGTTTCAAAGAACATCTTTATTTCTGCCTTCATTTTGTTATGTACCCAGTAGTCATTCAGGAGCAGGTTGTTCAGTTTCCATGTAGTTGAGCGGTTTTGAGTGAGATTCTTAATCCTGAGTTCTAGTTTGATTACACTGTCGTCTGAGAGATAGTTTGTTATAATTTCTGTTCTTTTACATTTGCTGAGGAGAGCTTTACTTCCAAGTATGTGGTCAATTTTGGAATAGGTGTGGTGTGGTGGTAAAAAAATGTATATTCTGTTGATTTGGGGTGGAGAGTTCTGTAGATGTCTATTAGGTCTGCTTGGTGCAGAGCTGAGTTCAATTCCTGGGTATCCTTGTTGACTTTCTGTCTCGTTGATCTGTCTAATGTTGACAGTGGGGTGTTAAAGTCTCCCATTATTAATGTGTGGGAGTCGAAGTCTCTTTGTAGGTCACTCAGGACTTGCTTTATGAATCTGGGTGCTCCTGTATTGGGTGCATATTTATTTAGGATAGTTAGCTCTTCTTGTTGAATTGATCCCTCTACCATTATGTAATGGCCTTCTTTGTCTCTTTTGATCTTTGTTGGTTTAAAGTCTGTTTTATCAGAGACTAGGATTGCAACCCCTGCCTTTTTTTGTTTTCCATTTGCTTGGTAGATCTTCCTCCATCCCTTTATTTTGAGCCTATGTGTGTCTCTGCACGTGAGATGGGTTTCCTGAATACAGCACACTGATGGGTCTTGACTCTTTATCCAATTTGCCAGTCTGTGTCTTTTAATTGGAGCATTTAGTCCATTTACATTTAATGTTAATATTGTTATATGTGAATTTGATCCTGTCATTATGATGTTAGCTGGTTATTTTGCTCGTTAGTTGATGCAGTTTCTTCCTAATCTCAATGGTCTTTACATTTTAGCATGATTTTGCAGCGGCTGGTACCGGTTTTTCCTTTCCATGTTTAGTGCTTCCTTCAGGAGCTCTTTTAGGGCAGGCCTGGTGGTGACAAAATCTCTCAGCATTTGCTTGTCTGTAAAATATTTTATTTCTCCTTTACTTATGAAGCTTAGTTTGGCTGGATATGAAATTCTGGTTTGAAAATTCTTTTCTTTAAGAATGCTGAATATTGGTCCCCACTCTCTTCTGGCTTGTAGGGTTTCTGCCGAGAGATCCACTGTTAGTCTGATGGGCTTCCCTTTGAGGGTAACCCGACCTTTCTCTCTGGCTGCCCTTAACATTTTTTCCTTCATTTCAACTTTGGTGAATCTGACAATTATGTGTCTTGGAGTTGCTCTTCTCGAGGAGTATCTTTGTGGCGTTCTCTGTATTTCCTGAATGTGAACATTGGCCTGCCTTGCTAGATTTGGGAAGTTCTCCTGGATAATATCCTGCAGAGTGTTTTCCAACTTGGTTCCATTCTCCCCATCACTTTCAGGTACACCAATCAGACGTAGATTTGTTCTTTTCACATAGTCCCATATTTCTTGGAGGCTTTGTTCATTTCTTTTTATTCTTTTTTCTCTAAACTTCCCTTCTCGCTTCATTTCATTCATTTCATCTTCCATCTCTGATACCCTTTCTTCCAGTTGATCGCATCGGCTCCTGAGGCTTCTGCATTCTTCACGTAGTTCTCGAGCCTTGGTTTTCAGCTCCATCAGCTCCTTTAAGCACTTCTCTCTATTGGTTATTCTAGTTATACATTCTTCTAATTTTTTTTCAAAGTTTTCAACTTCTTTGACTTTGGTTTGAATGTCCTCCCGTAGCTCAGAGTAATTTGATCGTCTGAAGCCTTCTTCTCTCAGCTCGTCAAAGTCATTCTCCATCCAGCTTTGTTCCATTGCTGGTGAGGAACTGCGTTCCTTTGGAGGAGGAGAGGCGCTCTGCTTTTTAGAGTTTCCAGTTTTTCTGTTCTGTTTTTTCCCCATCTTTGTGGTTTTATCTACTTTTTGTCTTTGATGATGGTGATGTACAGATGGGTTTTTGGTGTGGATGTCCTTTCTGTTTGTTAGTTTTCCTTCTAACAGACAGGACCCTCAGCTGCAGGTCTGTTGGAATACCCTACCGTGTGAGGTGCCAGTGTTCCCCTGCTGGGGGGTGCCTCCCAGTTAGCCTGCTCAGGGGTCAGGGGTGAGGAGTCAGGGACCCACTTGAGGAGGCAGTCTACCTGTTCTCAGATCTCCTGCTGTGTGCTGGGAGAACCACTGGTCTCTTCAAAGCTGTCAGACAGGGACATTTAAGTCTGCAGAGGTTCCTGCTGTCTTTTTGTTTGTCTGTGCCCTGCCCCCAGAGGTGGAGCCTACAGAAGCAGGCAGGCCTCCTTGAGCTGTGGTGGGCTCTGCCCAGTTCGAGCTTCCTGGCTGCTTTGTTTACCTAATCAAGCCTGGGCAATGGCAGGCGCCCCTCCCCCAGCCTCGCTGCCGCCTTGCAGTTTGATCTCAGACTGCTGTGCTAGCAATCAGCGAGACTCCGTGGGCGTAGGACCCTCCGAGCCAGGTGCGGGATATAATCTCGTGGTGCGCCGTTTTTTAAGCCCGTCGGAAAAGCGCAGTATTTGGGTGGGAGTGACCCGATTTTCCAGGTGCCGTCCGTCACCCCTTTCTTTGACTCGGAAAGGGAACTCCCTGACCCCTTGCACTTCCCAAGTGAGGCAATGCCTCGCCCTGCTTCGGCTCGCGCACGGTGTGCACACCCACTGACCTGCGCCCACTGTCTTGCACTCCCTAGAGAGATGAACCCGGTACCTCAGATGGAAATGCAGAAATCACCGTCTTCTGCGTCACTCACGCTGGGAGCTGTAGACCGGAGCTGTTCCTATTCGGCCATCTTGGCTCCTCCCACAATATTCTACTTTTTAAGCGTCATATGCATAGTTCATTTTAGTTACAATAACTCACAAAACATCTTTAAAATCAGCATACTGATGTTCGTGGTCATTTTCAAAGTAGCTTGCCATACCTAACAGTTTGTTCCATGGTCAAAAGGACACTCCATGCAATTATTTGCAGAATGTTCAGAACATTTGTCAAGGTGGAAGGTCTCAGCCAAAAGTGTCATAAAATGTCAAATCCATTTATGCTCAAATCCCCAACATCTGTGATTATATTCATTGTAAACACAATAATACAATATTAAATGTTATATAAAAGATGTAGCTACATGAAATGGTACCTCAGGAGCTTGGTAAGAAGGCAAACGTGTGCTCTGTGATAGTGAAACAAACAAAATCTAAACATAAGATGTGTGTCTGTCTATCTATCTAATAGATCTGTTGGCAGTTGATGGGAATTAAAGGAGATTGTATAATTGAAGAGGCTGTGTGCAAAAGAAGGAATGGCCAGCTTGGTGCATTAAAGAAAAAACATGGAGAATTGTCTGGAGGAAAAAAAAAATGTTCTTTCAGCTGACAGGAACATCGGTTTGCCTGCAGGTTACGTATTGCCGCCATGGCAGCAATACAGAAGCTATGGAGACCTGATGGAATCAAATCATATATCTTCCTACCACCTACTTTGAGGTTTCATGAAGATGAAGACCATGCAGATCTGGCTGCCACTAACATTTCTCATGTGCAAACAGTTGGCAGGCACAGTTGGCATACACACTTTGTGCTTGCATTAATTTTTTAGGGCCGCTGTAACAAATTATCACAAACCTGGTGTCTTAAAACACAAATTTATTCTCTCACTGCTCTGGAGGCCAGAGGTCTGAAATAGTTACCACTGGGCTGAAATGAAGGTGTCAGTGGCAGAGCTGCACTCTCTCTGGGGGCTGTAGTGGAGACTCCATTCCTTGCCTTTTCCAGCATCTGGTGCGGCCCAAGTTCCTTGGTGTGTGACCTCATCACTCCAATCTTTAAGACCATGATCTTCAAATCTCACTCTGCTCTGTGTTTACATGGCCTTTTCCTTTGTGTATGTGTAGTCAAATTCCCCTCTGGCTCTCTCTTAGCGGGATGCTTGTGATCGCTTTTAGGGTCCACCTGGATAAATCCAGGATACGTTTCCCATACTGACCACTTCTGCAAAGAGCCTTTTACCAGATAAAGTAACATTGAAAAGTTCTAGGGATTAAGACCTGTTATCTTTGGGCTCCATTATTCAGCCTACTACAATGCTCAGTAAATATTTGTTGAATGATTATTGATTCTGCTAACATGACTTTTCAATCTATCTAGAAGTTTTAGCTCTCATTGAAAATTAGTAAATTTTCACTCTGAATTTACATATGAATCTCTAGTAGGCCTTGTTAGTTGGAGAAGGCATCCAGCATATAATCATCTCAAAGCCTCTGAGAAAGCTGAGTTTGTTGAAGCACGGTCCTGGACAGTGATGAAATCACTAAGGTGCTTTGTGAGGAACACTCACATTCTGACTTTTACTGAAGAGAGCTTTTGTCGAGAAAAGATTTCCTGAACCAAAAATTCTACTTCTACAGCTTTGTTTTGAAAAACTTTAAAATAAAATTAAAAAATTTAAAGTTTGATAAAATGCTTTAGCAAGACTTTACTGCCGGCTTAGTATTGCTCAAAAATTAAATTCGATATGGATTTTTAAACTCACAGCAAAATCACAATGAAAATACTTGTATATAATTTTTTTTTCTGTTAGAGATCAGCCTAAAGTGTATGTCTATGTTTGTTGGTAGGATCAAAGTCCCAATTAAAGCCCTGCCCATTTGTTTGAACATAAGCTGCAGAGTGAAATATTACAGGGCTTGGTATCTTTCTCTCTGCTTTCAAACACAGAGAAGATGACTGAGCTTTTGAGCCCTATCAGCCTCCTCCTCCTTCCCTGGTAGGATTCTGCACCTTTCATTCTCTTTGATGCTGGGCAGGGATGATGCCACTCACCAATCTGGGCTTCTCCTCCTCTGCCAATGACAAGGTGAGCCCACTGGGTGAGCAGCTTTCCTTGTTATCACCACTAATACCTTGGATTTTGTTGAAGGCTGTTCTTTGAGGACTCTGAGGAACTTACACAGATAAACTTGTTATCCTCCCTGTAATCCTTTGAAATGGCAGAGACTGTGGACATTTGTAAATGACCTAGATGATGCTGGTCCTGCCCTCAAGTTTACTTAAGCTTATTATGTCCGTTATCTGGCATTCTGTCAACCAGGACTCTCTCTTAATCAGCAGATCTGAATATCAAAGTAGACTGAGATAAAAACAAAAAATCCCTGTTATTCATATAACCTTAAGTCACTTAAGAACCCTAACGGGCTTTTAGAATTACCTAACAGAAAATTTGGTGTATTTATCCATGGCTTTAGTATTCAGTATGGATTTTTGATAAACAAAATATTTAAGAATTTTTAACCTTCAAATGATATATCCTATTGCTTGATTAATGAGACTGCCAATGAACTTTGGACCTTTTAAAAAATTCAGATACATATGCCTTATGCCAGACACATTAAATCAGATCTCTTGGATGGGACCAAAGCTTCTCTCTCTCTCTCTCTGTCTCTCTCTGTGTGTGTGTGTGTGTATGTGTTTCTTCATATCTCTATATACAGTATATTTATATATATATGTATATAGCATATTTATTTTAACTTCTTATGGAATTTTTCCAACATAAATAAAAGTAGAAAATACAGTATTCCCTACATAGTTGTCATCCAGATTCAACGTTTCAACACTCTGCTGTTTTAAGTTTTACTTTTCTTTACCCCCCCACCCCACTTTTTTTTTGTTTGCTGACTTCTTCCAAAAGAATATGTCAGTATTTACCTCTATAGACAAGGAATTTTTAAGAAAAAATGACCAAATTTTTATTATCAATCCACAAAATTAATAATAATTCTTTATTATCTGTTGTCTAGTTTAATTTTCTCTAGTTGTCTCAAAAAAGTCATTTGTATATTATACATTAAATCAGAATCCAAACAAGGTTCATACACTGTATTTGGTTGATATGCTTCTCTCATATCTCTGAATCTATGATAGCTCTTCCCTTTCTTAATGTAGTATACACACTTTTCTCCATGTAGCAACATATTGAAATATTCCTATTGCTTTTTACAGCTGCACTGGACTTTGTTGGGTGAATGTACAATATTTTATTTAATCCCTCTCCTGGTGATCAATATTTGAGTTGTTTCTAGTCTTTGGCTATTACAAACAGTATTGCATGCCTGGTGGATGTCTTTTTACATTTTTGCCATTGTGTCTTTGGTATAAATTACTAGAGGTAAGATTGCTGGGTCAATTACTGTATATCTGATTTTGCTCTATTATTAGGAGATCATGTTGCTTTGATAATATTCTTTGCCTTCATCTCAACTTTAGTGCTGTTTTATAGGGAATGATGTCAAGTACTAACCTGCTGCTTTGCTTGTCACTAGCTTTCTTTTCACCTCCTGTGACTTTCTTTCACTGGATAGATGACCAGCTTCAAAGTCTTGAGGTCTTTGTTCTTCATGATTATTAGGTTTGGAAGACTGTACACAGTCAAAAGCTAACTCACATGTAATTCAGTTTATTGGCACTGTTCAATTACATGTGTTACCCATTTGGTTGCAAATTTCCTGAATACTTTATGCTAAAAAATTGGCATTTACATTTTAAAATCTGCAAACAGCAGCCTTTGAGTCCCCTGTCCACCACTACCCTAACTCTAATGTATCACAACTAAGATCACTGTTCCTAAGAAACATACAAGAACAACAGTTGTACTGCCTTGAAGTTCCTGATTGAAACAGAATGATTCAGCAAATTTGGAGGAAAAAAGAAAGCACTCTGTTACATATTTTAAAAATCAGATTCATTATTGATAGCAAACATATTCAAACTTAAAGCAGACACAAGGAGAACTTGAAATGTAAGAATATAAGGATAGGCCAACATGCAAGCACCCTGCCATGCTGCCACTGCTGGTGCAAACACACAGATGCCACTGCCCTGTTCCCATTTGCATCCCATCCCATCTGATGTGCATGTATCCTCACCATACTGCTGTAGCTGCTGGCACACTTAAGCGAGTACAGATCCTGCTGCCACCACTGACAAACCGCTTTGGCAAGCACCCCCATTGGAATGTTGTGGCCAGCAGACGGAATACCCAGGCCCTCCAGCACAGCATGTTACTGACCTCAAGGGGCCAGAGAACAAAGCCAGGGGCCCAGGTACCAGCCCAACAGAGTTAGAGCACACAACCCAGGAATGCTGAGCTGAGCCTTAGCCCCCCTGAAATCTTCCAGAAACGAAGCCGGTTGACTGAATCTACCTTATACCACAATCAAACTGATATGGTTTGGTTGTGTCCTAATCCAGGTCTCATCTTGAATTCCCACATGTTGTGGGAGGAACCTGGTGGTAGGTAATTGAATCATGGGAGGTGGGTCTTTCCCATGCTATTCTCATGATAGTGAATAAGTCTCACAAGATCTGATGGTTTTAAAAACAGGAGTTCCCTTGCACATGCTCTCTCTTTGCCTGCTGCCATCCATGTAAGATGTGACTTGCTCCTCCTTGCCTTCCACCATGATTGTGAGGCCTCCCCAGCCATGTGGAAGTGTAAGTCCAATAAACCTCTTTCTTTTGTAAATTGCCCAGTCTTGGGTATGTCTTTATCAGCAGTGTGAAAATGGACTAATACACATACCCTCAAGGGCATCAAATAAGATGAAAGCAGCAGCAACAACAACAACAAAAACAAACCCCATCCAAATAACAGAAACTCTGAAGAGTGAAAGAACATTGGTCCACATGGATCAGAAAGCATCAGCACAAGAACTCTTGCAATTCAAAATGCAAGAGTGTCTTCTTACCTCCAAAGGACTATACTAGTTTCCCAGCAACAGTTCTTAACCAGACTGAAATTCCCGAAATAACACATAGGATTTAGAATATGGATAGGTATGAAAATCATCAAGATTCCAGAGAAAGTAGAAACTAATTCAAAGAATATAAGGAATATAATAAAATGATAAAGGAGTTGAAATATAAAATGACCATTTTAAGAAAAAACAAAACTGATCTGATAAAGGTGAAAAACTCACTACAAGAATCTCATAATACAATAGTAAGCATTAACAGAAGAACAGTCCAAGCTAAGGAAAGAATCTCAGAGCTCAAAGACCAGTTCTCCATATTAACTCACTCAGACAAAAATAAACAAAAAAATTAAAGTGAATGAACAAAACTTCCAAGAAATATAGGATTATGTAAAGATACCAAATCCACAACTCACTGACATCCCTGAAAGAGAGAAAGCAAGCATCTTGGAAAACATATTTGAAGATATCATCATGAAAATTTCCCCAACCTTGCTAGAGAGGCTAACATCTAAATTCAGGAAATATAAGATGACCATCCCCAAGACATAGTCATCAGATTCTCCAAAGTCAACATGAAAGAAAAAATATTAAAGGCAGCTAGAAAGAAGGACAGGCCGTCTAGAAAGGGAACCCAACCCAATCAAGCTAACAGTGGACCTCTCAGCAGAAACCCTACAAACCAGAAGAGATTGGGGGCCTGTATTCAGCATTCTTAAAGAAAAGAAATTCTGACCAGGAATTTTGTATCCAGCCAAACTAAGCTTAATAAGCAAAGAAGGAATAAATAAGATCCATTTCAGAGAAGCAAATGATAAGGGAATTCATTACTACCAGGTCTGCCTTACAAGAGGTCCTTAAGGGAGAGTTAAAATATGGAAATGAAAGATTGTTACTGCCACCAAAGAAACACACTAAGGTACATAGACCATTGACACTATAAAGCAACTACACAATCAAGTGTACATGATAACTAGCTAACAACATGATGAAAAGATCAAATTTGCATATATCAATATGAACCTTGAATGTAAATGGACTAAATGCTCCAATTAAAAGGCGTAGAGTGACAAGTTGTGCCTTGCCACATCTCACATGCAATGACTCCCATAGGCTCAAAGTAAAGGGATGGAGAAATATCTAGCAAGCAAATGGAAAACAAACAAACAAACAATAGCAGGGGTTGCTATTCTAACTTCAGAAAGAAACAGACTTTAAACCAACAGCAATCAAAAAAGTCAAAGAAGGGCATTACATGGCAGTAAAGGGTTCAATTCAATGAGAAAATTTAACGATCCTAAATATACATGCATCCAGTACAAGATCACCTAGATGCATAAACCAAGTCTTAGAAACCTACAAAGAGATTTAGATAACCATACAATAATAGCAAGATGCTTCAACACCCCACTGACAATATTAGACAAATCATCAAGGCAGAAAGCTAGCAAAGGTATTTGGGACTTTAATATGACACTTGACCGGATAGACTTAACAGACATCTACAGAACTCTCACACCAAAACAACAGAATATACATTCTTGTCATCTGCACATGGCACATCTTCTAAAATCGACCACACAATTAGCCATAAAACTATTCTCACCAAATTCAAAGAAACTGAAATCACACCAAGCACAGTCTCAGACCACAGTACAATAAAAATAGAAATCAATTCTAAGAAGATCTCTCAAAACCATACAATCACATGGAAATTAAAGAACCTACTCCTGAATGACTTTTAGGTAAACAATGAAATTGAGGCAGAAATCAAGAAATTATTTGAAACGAATGAAAACAAGGATAAAACCTACTTTAATCTCTGGGACACAGCTAACACAATGGTAAAAGGAAAGTTTATAGTGCTGAACAACAATATAAAAAAGTTAGGAAGATCTTAAATTAGCAACCTAAAATCACACCTAGAGAAACGAGACCAAACTAACCCCAAAGCTAGCAAAACAAACAAACAAACAAAAACAAACAAGAAATAACCAAAATCAGAGCTGAACTGAATAAAATTGAGATGCAGGAAACCATACAAAGAATCAACAAAACTAGAAGATGTTTCTTCGAAAGAATAAATAAGATTAATAGACTGCTAGCTAGACTAATAAAGAAAAAAAAGGGAAAAAGATCCAAATAAACACAATCAGAAATGACAAAGGGGACATTAACCACCAACCCCACAAAAATACAAAAAACCTTCAGAGACTATTATGAACACCTCCATGCACACAAACTAGAAAACCTAAAATAAATGGGTAAATTATTGGAAACATGCAACCTCCCAAGATTAAGACAGGAAGAAATTGAAATCCTGAACAGACCAACAGGTTCTGAAATTGAATCAGTAATAATAATAATAATTAAAAAACCCCGACCAACCAGGAAAAGCCCAGGACCAGATGGATTCACAGCCAAATTCAACCAGACATACAAAGAAAAGCTGGTACCATTCCTACTGAAACTATTCTAAAAAATTGAAGAGAGAGACTCCTCCCTAACTCATTTTGTGAGGTCAGCGACATTCTGATACCAAAACCTGGCAGACATACAACAACAACAAAAACCTTCAGACCAACAACTTTGATGAACCTAGACACAAAAATCCTCAATAAAATGCTAGCCAACTGAGTTTAGCAGCACATCAAAAAGCTAATCCACCACAATCAACTAAGCTTTATCCCTGGGATGCAAGGTTGGTTCAACATATGCAAATCAATAAATGTGATTGATCATATAAGCAGAAGGAAAAACAAAAATCGCATGATCATCTCAGTAGATGCAGAAAAGGCTTTTGATAAAATTCGGTGCTGCTTTATGTTAAAAACCTTTTAACAAACTAGACATTGAAGGAACATACCTCAAAATATTAAGAGCACCCTATGACAAATCCAAAGCCAAAATCATACTAAACAAGCCAAAACTGGAAGCATTTCCCCTGAGAACTGGAACAAGAAAAGGATGCCCACTCTCACCATTCCTATTCAACATAGTACTGGAGGTCCTGGCCAAAACAACTGATCAAGAGAAAGAAATAAAAGGTATCCAAATAGGAAGAGAGGAAGTCAAACTATCTTTCTTCACGTACTTTATGATTTTATAACTAGAAAACCCCGTAGTCTCTGCCCAAAAGCTCCTGGATCTGATAAACAATTTCAGCAAAGTTTCAGGATACAAAATCAATGTACAAAAATCACTAGCATTTCTATACCCCAACAACATGCAAGCTGAGTGCCAAATCAAGAATGCAATCCCATTCACAACAGCCACAGAAAAAAAAAAAAAAATACCCAGGAATTCAGCTAACCCCAGGGAGGTGAAAAATCTCTACAAGAATTAAAAACATTACTGCAAGAAATCAGAGATGACAGGAACAAATGGAAAAGCACTATATGCTCATGGATAGGAAGAATTAATATCGTTAAGATGACCATACTCCCCAAAGCAATTTACAGAATCAATGTTATTCCTATCAAATTACCAATGACTTTATTTACAGAATTAGAAAAACTATTCTAAAATTCATATGGAACCAAAAAAAAAAAAAAAAAGAGAGAGAGAGCCCAAAGAGCCAAAGCAATCCTAAGCAAAAAGAACAAGGCTGGAAGCATCACATTATCCGACTTCAAACTATACTACAAGGTTACAATAACCAAAATGATATAATTAAAAAAAAAAGACATGTAGACCAATGGAACAGAATAGAAAGCCCAGAAATAAAGCCATACATCTATAGCCATCTGAACTTTGACAAAGCTGACAAGGAAAAGCAATAATGAAAGGATTCCCTATTCAATAAATGGTAATAGAATAACTGGCTAGCCATATGCAAAAGATTGAAACTGGACCCCTTCCTTATATCATATATATAACCAACTCAAGATAGATTAAAGACTTAAATGTAAAACTTAAAACTATAAAAACCCTAGAAGAAAACCTAGGCAATACCATTCCGGACACAGGCTCCAGCAAAGATTTCATGACCAAGACGTGAAAAGCAAATCCACAGCCAACAACATACTGAACAGGAACAAACACAAAAATTGACAAATGGGAAATAATTAAACTAAAGAGCTTCTGCACAGTAAAGCTATCAACAGAGTAAACAGACAACCTGCAGAATGGGAGAAAATATTTACAAACTATGCATCCGCAGAGGTCTAATATCCAGCATCTATACGGAACTTACATTTACAATTTTAAAAAAACCATTAAAAAGTGGACAAAGGACATAAACAGACACTTTTCAGAAGATGACATACACATGGCCAACAAGCATATGAAAAAATGCTGAATATCACTAGTGATTAGATAAATGCAAATCAAAACCACAAAAAGATACCATCTCATACCGGTCAGAATGGCTGTAATTAAAAAGTCAAAAAATAACAGACGCTGGAAAGGTTGTGGAGAAGAGGGAATGTGTAAACACTACTGGTGGGAATGTAAATTAGTTCAGGCTTTGTGGAAAGCAGTATGGTGACTTCTTCTAGAACTTAGAACTACCATTCAACCCAGCAATCCCATTACTGAACATATACCCAAAGGAATATAAATTGTTCAGTCATAAAGACATATGCATGTGTATGTTCACT
The DNA here is from genome assembly GCF_029289425.2 of Pan paniscus. Classification (NCBI taxonomy): domain Eukaryota; kingdom Metazoa; phylum Chordata; class Mammalia; order Primates; family Hominidae; genus Pan; species Pan paniscus. The sequence goes on from NC_073272.2 coordinate 44,091,734, forward strand.
GCAGCACTGTTCACAATAGCAAAGACATGGAATCAACCTAAATGTCTGTCAATGGCGGACTAAAGAAAATGTGGCAAATATACATCATGGAATACTGTGCAGCCATAAAAAAGAATGAGATCATGTCCTTTGCAGGAACATGGATGGAGCTGGAGACTGTTATCCTAAGTGAACTAATGCAGGAACAGAAAACCAAATCTGCATGTTCTCACAAGTGTGAGCTAAGCATTGTGTCCACACGGACACAAAGAAGGAAACAATAGACACTGGGGACTCCTTGAGGGTGGAAGGTGGGAGGAGGGTGAACATCAAAAAACTGCCTATTAGGTACTATGCTTATTATCTGGGTGATGAAATAATCTGTGCACCAAACCCTCACAACATGCAATTTACCTATATAACAAACCTGCACATGTATCCATGAAACTAACATTAAAGTAAAAAAAAAAAAAAAGAACAGCAATTACTAAAAATGTTCATAGCAAATAGGAACAAGTTTTTATGGATAAGTGGCAGTCCAAACATTCAAGAGCACAATCTTCATATTAAAATATTCATGTTATCTAACCCATAATTGTACTTTACCTGAAGCTTGGATAGACCGGGCCAAGTCACAGCTAAATTGGCTAAATAGGCATCTTGGCAGGTGAGGGGACCTTGGCATAAGCCAATGATGGCTCTCTCCACTCCCTGGTACAAAATATTTGTGATGATGCTTTCCAATCAAATGCTGCTGACTCTTGGGCATATAAGGAAAAATATTCTGTTGTAAGTTGATTTCAGGCAGAAAATGGTATATTCTTTCTTTTCTAGTCTCATACTTCTAGAAGTCATATCAAAATGTTGGTTAGAAATTGAAGATGTCCCATTAACCATTTGTAAACTAAATATGACTTTGAAGTCTTAAAGACCTGGGTCTAACCTCAACCTCTCAGGAACTGTGTAAACTTTTTCACGATTTAAGCATCCTGAACTCCTTTTACTCGTGTATAGTTGTAATGTAAGGCTTACAAGGAAGGCTCAATATTATGTTCAGCCGTGATAGCTGGTAAAATTAGTGCTTTGTATGCACTAATTACAAGTTTCCCTCCCTACTCTGCTCCTATGGATACAGTCCGGAGACAAACAACTCTCCTTATCACAGGAACCAGGCACAGTTTCTACATATCTTTGAGTAGTGGGTTACAGTTTCCTGACAGTTAATGGAATTGTCCAAACAAGCCAATTGCATCCTCCCATGGAAACCAGGGGGCACCCCATCCTATACTTGATACTACAAAGCTTCCTATAGCCCCTAGTTGTTCACTGTGTTCTGGAGTACAATCTTCATGTGGCCCTGCATGCCACGGTGTCCTCCTCCCCTAAGCTATGAGTATATGTAAGAAGCTGCTGTCACTCTCATGTGACTAGTATCAGGTGTTGTGAGTTCAGCCATCCCCACAACCCAAGGTTAGGAATCCCTCCCTCACCATCAGAGTGAATAGAAGGCTATTAAAGCAATATCTCATAGGGCTATTGTCAGGAATAAATTGAATTAAGTGAAATACTTGGAGGTAAAGATCTGTGCAACTTCTCTCAAGATATTTTGAAGTACTAAAGAGGAGAGAAAGAAGAGTTTCTGTCCTCAAGGCATTCAAAGCATAATGGAAGAGAGACATCACATAGCACAATAATCCTTGATTTACACTTAAGAGTGAAGGTGTAGAGGTAAACCCAGGGTTCTCAGTGAGCCAAAGGAAATTAGATGAATAAGGCATAAATCCCTTAGCTCAGTTTCTGGCGCATAGTAAGGGCTTAATAAATAGTAGGCTGAGTTGAATTTGAAGGACTAATAGTCATTACTAGATGAAAAAAGTATTTTACAAAATGTGAAAGCCCCTAATTTATTTCTAGGGATTACTATTCATTCTTGGTTTTTCCAAGAATATATTTTCTAGGAGAAAATAATCAATTTAGATGAACAGAATAATGTGGCTTCTTTATATTAAGCAGTTCCACAGTTTAAATGTTCATAACACTGTCGTGAAAATCCCCAAAGTATCCTATAGAAACACACAGAATTCAACCTTTTTGGCAGCCCTGGCATGTTTGTTAGGCAATTAGGACCACAACTGACTTCACAGATTTTGTTCGCTTGCTCGCTTGTTTGTTTCACGTTTTGTTTCCTTTGGGTTTCTTTTAAAGGCTTCCCTTAGACATGCACCATTTTGTTAATAAGTAAAAAATACAAGCAGTGTCCAGAGTGCAGTGTGATAAATATCACTTCTGTCTTGTGATGTCTCATCAAAGACGACCCATATGCAGTAGATTTTATAATAGCACTATCTTCTTGTGAACTTCGGTTTAATTGACAATTACCTGCTACCTTTGGCTGTTTATTTCTGGTTATCAGATAAAAGGGCAGTATGGTGGAGTAGAAAGAGACCCATTCAGGTGTCACCAGATGGTCTTTTGTGTCAGTTCTGCCCTTAGCTAATTTTAGAAACTAGAGAATAGCTCTTAACCTGTGGGAGCTTCAGTTTTTTTCTTCTGTGAAATGAAGTATTGGGCTGAACTCAAAGATCCCTCATAATTCTAACAGGCTGTGAATGTGAGAGTCAGAGTTAGGGGTTTGGAGCCTGACAGATTTGGTTTAACATTTTGATTTGCCACTCATTAGCTCAGGGATCTAGATAAACTCTCCTTGAGGGTTATTTTTCTCATCTTACACAAGTTTTATTACCTTTATTTTACTAAGAGTTGACTAATATTTTTAAACCAATTCATCAGTAATCTTGTTGTCTATACTTTCAAAATAATTCCAGAACCTGACCAAATCTTATTACCTTCAAGCCACCATCATCTCTTGCCTTGATTATTCCAATAGCATCCTAATCAGCCTCTGTAGCTTCCATGTTGTCTTACCCACTCCAACAGTCTGTTTTCAATGTATCAGACAGAGTGATCCCTTTAAAATATATCAACTCATGCCATTTTTCTGTTGAAAATTCCCTAGTGGTTTCCCAACTCACTCAGAGTGATAGTTCAAACCCTTACCATGGCTGATGAGGTTCCACATGATGAGGGTTCCTGCTGCTTCCTCTCTTGTGACTCTCTCTCTAATTACTCCACTTTAGCAATACCTGCCTTCTTTATGTTTCCTAAATACTTTGCCTTCAGATATCCTATAGGGGCATTCCTTCATTGAAGGGAAGTCTTTTCAAATCTTACCTTATTAGAGGTGCCTTTTTTCTATTATCTTTAAAATAGAATTCCCCAACCTCCATCCCATTGCTCCCTATCTCCCTTACTCAATTTTATTTTACTTTACAGCATTTATCATCATTTTCTGTCTCCCTTTGACTCAAATGGAAGTTTCATGAAAGCAGGAACTTCATTTCATTCACAGAGGTAGCCTCATCTCTTAGAATAGCACCTGGCACATAGCAGGCACTCAATAATTATTTGTTGATCAAATTAATAAGCTATATAAATCTTTGGGCACTCAGTAAATGCCACTTCTCAATGACCCTCTTAGAAACAAAATATTTGGCACCCTTTCATCCTGTTATTTGATTAAAATGCAATGCTGGACATACCCTGGTTTTAGCTCTGACGTGTAAAGAGTTAGGAAGTTGTCACTCCCATCCTTACAAGAAGAAAAATATAGACAAAGTAAAAATCAACAACTTTTCCTGAACCCACTAGAGAGCCAAATTCTATAACCCGATGATTAACTCTCAGTGTTTAGTGGGTCTGTATCTCAGGGATGTAACATGCACAAGTATTTCTCCACTGTCACACCTTTCCTTTTTCCTTGTAGGACAAATTGTCACCCTGAAATCTGTATAGACAGGTGTATCAAAAGAGTCACAGCTGAGATATGCTAATTTGAAGCAGGAGTCTCTGGAGACAGAAACTGATAGGAACATTTAAATAGTAATTTGATGAATTGTTGGCATCTCAATGTAGTCTAACATGAAAGTAAGAAACTCATGGGGTTTCAGTTATAGAGGGGCCCCACAATTGTGTAGGTTTTGCCTCCAGGAACCCACCAAATTCTTTTAGGGAGTATTAAAGAAAGATCCCCTTGTGGCAGAGAAATGGGAAGCATAATCATTGTGAAATTATCTCAGAGCCTTTTCCATAAGAAAATGTTGCAGTCAGAAAGGTAAGAGGGGCCAAGGGAGAAAAGAAAGCTGTGCCACTGCAGAAATACTTGTGAAGGCTACATCCCTGAGACATAGGCCCACTAAAACACTAAGAGTTAATCACCAGATTATAGAATGCTCCCCTGCCACATACTTACCAGCACCCCAAGAGGGCTCTAGTATGATAGTGGATTATAGCTGAAAGAGCTGCAAGACACAAACTCTCTCTGAGCAGGAGAACTTTGGGAAACATAAAGTCAAGAGAGGAGACAAAAACAAAGACATTAGAAGATTTTGAAATCTCTGGCACCTGTAGCTATGGGAAATTTTAAACACAGCCCAACTTCTAGTCATATTAACATGAATCCTCACATTAAAGGCCTATTTACCTCAATTCCTATTTTCCAATATAAACTATCTGATTTTCAACAACAAACAACAAGGGAAATACAGCTTAAAGAGACAAAGCAATCATCAGAACAAGACACAGATATGACACAGATATTGGAATTATCAGACAGAATTTAAAATAATTATGATGATGTGTCAAAGGCTCTAATGGAAAGAGTAGACAACATACAAGGACAGATGAGTAGTATAAGCAGAGAGATGGAAACCTTAAGAAAGAATCAAAAGGAAATGCTAGAAATTTTAAAAAGTAACAGCAATGAAGGATATCTTCAATGGACTCATCGGTAGATTTGACATGACAGAGGGAAGAGTCAGTGAGCTTGATGACAGGATCATAGAACCTTCTCAAACTGAAATGCAAGGAGAATAAAGCATGGGTGAAAAAAAGAAAAGAACATTTAACACACACATACCAGGAGAGTAGAGAGACAGTGAAGCAAAAGAACAATTTGAAGTAATAATGGCTAAGATCTTTCCAAAATTAATGACAGATACCAAACCACAGATCAAGGAAGCTCAGAGAATACCAGCAGGAAAAATCTCTGCCTCCACAGCCCACCATGAAGTCCTCACACCTTGGTATATCATATTGAAACACAGAAAACCAAACACAGAGAGAAAATCTTGAAAGAAGCCAAACAAGTGTGTGTATCAGGGGGGCACGGGGGTTGGGATGTGAAGGGAAGAGAAAACATCTTACCTATAGAGGAATAAAGATAAGAATGTTTATAGCAGCACAATTTGCAATTGCAAAAATATGGAACCAGCCTAAATAACCATCAACCAATGAATGGATAAAGAAAATGTGGTATATATATACCATGGAATACTACATAGTCATAAAACAGAACAAAATAATGGCATTCGCAGCAACCTGGATGGAGTTGGAAACCACTATTCTAAGTGAAGTAACTTAGGAATGGAAAACCAAACGTCATATGCTCTCATTTATAAGTGAGAACTAAGCTATGAAAGCACAAAGGCATAAGAATGATATAATGAAGTTTGGAGACATGAGGAGAAGTGGGGGAGGGGGAGTGAGGGATAAAAGTCCACAGGTTGGGTACAGTGTACACTGCTTGGGTGATGAGTGAACTAAAATCTCAGAAATTACCACTAAAGATCTTATCCAAGTAACCAAAACCCACTGGTTCCCCCAAAACTATTCAAATAAAAAATAAAAAAGAACTACAGTGACTTTTTAATCAGAAACTGTGTTGTAAGAAGAGAGTGGAGTGAAATATTTAGCTTTGAAAGAAAAAACAACTCACCAATCTAGAATTCTATATCAAAAAAATTATCTTTCAAATGTGAAGAAGTAAAAACTTTCTTAAACAAAAACTAAGAGAATTCACTGCCAGCAAACTCACCCTACAAGAAATGTTAATAGAAGTTCTTCAGGCAGAAGAAAAAGTATACAGGTCAGAAACTTGGATCTACATAAAGAGAGCACTGGAGAATGAATAAATAAAGATATGATGAAGTACTTTGATTTTTAAATTTTTAATTGGTGTAAAATATTACTGTTTGTTTAAAGTAATAATAGTAAGAATGTATTGGGTTATTATGGCATGTGGATAAGTGAAGTGAAATCTGAAATAAAATTAATAATAGCAATGTTACAAAGAATGAGTGGGATGAATTTGGGATACTCTGTCATAAGGCATCTGTACTGTGCTTAAAGCAGTACAGTATTATTTGATGGTGAAATTAGACCAGTTTAAAATATATATTGGAAACTCTAGGGCAATCACTACAAAATTTTTTTGAAGAACTGTAATTGATATGCTAATAAAAAAGATAAAATGGAATGACATAAAATGCTCAATTAACACCAGAGAAGAATAAAAAGAGGAGAAAAGAAATAAAAAAATGCAATGTACAGGAAACCTTTATTTTTTTTTAATTTTTTTTATTTTTTTATTTTATTATTATACTTTAAGTTGTAGGGTACATGTGCACAATGTGCAGGTTAGTTACATATGTATACATGTGCCATGCTGGTGTGCTGCACCCATTAACTCATCATTTAGCATTAGGTATATCTCCTAAAGCTATCCCTCCCCCCTCCCCCCACCCCACAACAGTCCCCAGAGTGTGATGTTCCCCTTCCTGTGTCCATGTGTTCTCATTGCTCAATTCCCACCTATGAGTGAGAATATGCAGTGTTTGGTTTTTTGTTCTTGCGATAGTTTACTGAGAATGATGATTTCCAATTTCATCCATGTCCCTACAAAGGACATGAACTTATCATTTTTTATGGCTGCATAGTACTCCATGGTGTATATGTGCCACATTTTCTTAATCCAGTCTATCATTGTTGGACATTTGGGTTGGTTCCAAGTCTTTGCTATTGTGAATAGTGCCGCAATAAACATACGTGTGCATGTGTCTTTATAGCAGCATGATTTATAGTCCTTTGGGTATATACCCAGTAGTGGGATGGCTGGGTCAAATGGTATTTCTAGTTCTAGATCCCTGAGGAATTGCCACACTGACTTCCACAATGGTTGAACTAGTTTACAGTCCCATCAACAGTGTAAAAGTGTTCCTATTTCTCCACATCCTCTCCAGCACCTGTTGTTTCCTGACTTTTTAATGATTGCCATTCTAACTGGTGTGAGATGGTATCTCACTGTGGTTTTGATTTGCATTTCTCTGATGGCCAATGATGATGAGCATTTTTTCATGTGTCTGTTGGCTGCATAAATGTCTTCTTTTGAGAAGTGTCTGTTCATGTCCTTTGCCCACTTTTTGATGGGGTTGTTTGTTTTTTTCTTGTAAATTTGTTTGAGTTCATTGTAGATTCTGGATATTAGCCCTAAACCACTGCTCAATGAAATAAAAGAGGATACAAACAAATGGAAGAACATTCCATGCTCATGGGTAGGAAGAATCAATATCATGAAAATGGCCATACTGCCCAAAGTAATTTATAGATTCAATGCCATCCTCATCAAGCTACCAATGACTTTCTTCACAGAATTGGAAAAAACTACTTTAAAGTTCATGTGGAACCAAAAAAGAGCCTACATCGCCAAGTCAATCCTAAGCCAAAAGAACAAAGCTGGAGGCATCACGCTACCTGACTTCAAACTATACTACAAGGCTACAGTAACCAAACCAGCATGGTACTGGTACCAAAACAGAGATATAGATCAATGGAACAGAACAGAGCCCTCAGAAATAACGCTGCATGTCTACAACTATCTGATCTTTGACAAACCTGAGAAAAACAAGCAATGGGGAAAGGATTCCCTATTTAATAAATGGTGCTGGGAAAACTGGCTAGCCATATGTAGAAAGCTGAAACTGGATCCCTTCCTTACACCTTATACAAAAATCAATTCAAGATGGATTAAAGACTTAAACGTTAGACCTAAAACCATAAAAACCCTAGAAGAAAACCTAGGCATTACCATTCAGGACATAGGCATGGGCAAGGACTTCATGTCTAAAACACGAAAAGCAATGGCAACAAAAGCCAAAAGTGACAAATGGGATCTAATTAAACTAAAGAGCTTCTGCACAGCAAAAGAAACTACCATCAGAGTGAACAGGAAACCTTTATTAAAACTAAATTTTTTTCTGTTCTGAAAAAGATACTGCTATAAGAATAAAAAGTTAAGGCACATACTGAGAGAAAATATCAGCAAAATACATATTTAATGAAGAACTTATGTCTAAAATATACAAAGAACTTTAAAAACTCCATAATAAGAAAACAAACAATTCAATTTAAAAATGGACAAAAGATCTGAACAGATTCCCCACCAAAGAAGGTATACAGATGGCAAAGAAGCCTATGAAAAGACACTCGCCATCATTTTTCAAGCAAATTAGAAAAATGCAAATTAATACAGCAATATGATACTACCATACAAGTACTTTAAAGCTAACACCTACAATCTAACAATACTGATTGGTGGCAAGGATGAAGAACAAAAAAAATCCCTGTCATTTATTGCTGGTGGGGATACAAAAAAAAGGTACAGCCATTTTGAAAAACACTTTGGCAGTGTCTGACAAAGGTAAACATAGTCCTTCCCTAAATCTAGCAATACTGATTGGTGGCAAGGATGAAGAACAAAAAAAAACCCTGTCATTTATTGCTGGTGGGGATACAAAAAGGTACAGCCATTTTGAAAAACACTTTGGCAGTGTCTGACAAAGGTAAACATAGTCCTACCCTAGAATCTAGCAATTGGACTTCTAGGTATTTACCCAAAGGAGGTATTTACCCAAAGGAAATTTATGTCCATATAAAAGCCTGCACATCAATGTTTATAGCAGATGATTGGAGGTGCAGCAAGATGGTGGAATAGAAGGCTCTACCAGTCATCCCCCACACAAGGACACCAATTTAACAACTATCTACACTCATAAAACACCTTCATGAGAAGCAAAATCAGACAAACAAAAGCCATTGGATTTTATCAACACCAGACTGGTCCTACAGAAAATGCTGAAGGGAGTATTTCAATCAGAAAGAAAAAGACATTAATGAGCAATACATAATCACCTGAAGTACAAAACTCACTGGTAATAGTAAGTACACAGAAAAACACAGAATATTATAACACTGTAACTTTGGTGTGTAAACTACTCTTATCCTAAGTCAAAAGACTAAACAATGAACCAATCAAAAGTAATAACTACAACAACTTTCCAAAACATAGTATAATCAAATATAAATAGAAACAACAAAATTTAAAAAGTGGGGGGATGAAGTTAAGGCATAGAGTTTTTACTAGTTTTCTTTTTGCTTTTTTGTTTATGCAAACAGTGTTAGGTTGTTATCAGTTTAAAATAAGGGGTTATAATATTGAATTTGCAAGCCTCATGGTAACCTCAAACCAACAAACATACGACTGATATACAAAAACTAAAAAGAGACTAAATCATATCACCAGAGAAAATCACCTTCTTTAGAGGAAGACAAGAAGGGAAGAAAGAAGGAAGGAAGAGAAGACTACAAAACAACCAGAAAACAAATAACAAAATGGCAGGAGTAAGTCCTTACTTATCAATAATAACATTGAATGTAAATGGACTAAACTCTCCAATCAAAAGACATAGACTGAATGAATGAATGAAAAATCGAGACTCATTGATCTGATGCCTACAAGAAACACACTTCATATGTAAAGACACACATAGGCTGAAAATAAAGGGATGGAAAAATATATTCCATGCCAGTATAAACAAAAAAAGAGCAGAAATCACTATACTTATATCAGACAAAATATATTTCAAGACAAAAACTATAAGAAGAGACAAAGAATGTCACTATATAATGATAAAGGTGTCAATTCAGCAAGAGGATATAAGAAATTTAAATATATGTGCACCCAACATGGGCATATCCAGATATATAAAGGAAATATTATTAGAGCTAAAGAGAGGGATAGACCCCAATACAATAATAGCTGGAGACTTCAACACCCTACTTTCAGCACTGGACAGATCTTCTGGACAGAAAATCAACAAAGAAACATTGGACTTAATCTGCACTATAGACCAAATGAATCTAATAGATACAGAACATGTTATCCAATGGATACAGAATACATATTCTTTTCCTCAGCAAATGGATCATTCTCAGAGATAGACCAAATGTTATGTCACAAAAAAGTCTTTTTTTTTCTTTTATTATTATACTTTAAGTTTTCGGGTACATGTGCACATTGTGCAGGTTAGTTACATATGTATACATGTGCCACGCTGGTGCGCTGCACCCACTAACTCGTCATCTAGCATTAGGTATATCTCCCAATGCTATCCCTCCCCCCTCCCCCCACCCCATAACAGTCCCCAGAGTGTGATGTTCCCCTTCCTGTGTCCATATGATCTCATTGTTCAATTCCCACCTATGAGTGAGAATATGTGGTGTTTGGTTTTTTGTTCTTGCGATAGTTTACTGAGAATGATGATTTCCAATTTCATCCATGTCCCTACAAAGGACATGAACTCATCATTTTTTATGGCTGCATAGTATTCCATGGTGTATATGTGCCACATTTTCTTAATCCAGTCTATCATTGTTGGACATTTGGGTTGGTTCCAAGTCTTTGCTATTGTGAATAGTGCCACAATAAACATACGTGTGCATGTGTCTTTATAGCAGCATGATTTATAGTCCTTTGGGTATATACCCAGTAATGGGATCAATATCGTGAAAATGGCCATACTGCCCAAGGTAATCTACAGATTCAATGCCATCCCCATCAAGCTACCAATGCCTTTCTTCACAGAATTGGAAAAAACTACTTTAAAGTTCATATGGAACCAAAAAAGAGCCCGCATCACCAAGTCAATCCTAAGCCAAAAGAACAAAGCTGGAGGCATCACACTACCTGACTTCAAACTATACTACAAGGCTACAGTAACCAAAACAGCATGGCACTGGTACCAAAACAGAGCTATAGATCAATGGAACAGAACAGAGTCCTCAGAAATAATGCTGCATATCTACAACTATCTGATCTTTGACAAACCTGAGAAAAACAAGCAATGGGGAAAGGATTCCCTATTTAATAAATGGTGCTGGGAAAACTGGCTAGCCATATTTGGAAAGCTGAAACTGGATCCCTTCCTTACACCTTATACAAAAATCAATTCAAGATGGATTAAAGACTTAAACGTTAGACCTAAAACCATAAAAACCCTAGAAGAAAACCTAGGCAATACCATTCAGGACATAGGCATGGGCAAGGACTTCATGTCTAAAACACCAAAAGCAATGGCAACAAAAGACAAAATTGACAAATGGGATCTAATTAAACTAAAGAGCTTCTGTACAGCAAAAGAAACTACCATCAGAGTGAACAGGCAACCTACAAAATGGGAGAAAATTTTTGCAACCTACTCATCTGACAAAGGGCTAATATCCAGAATCTACAATGAACTCAAACAAATTTACAAGAAAAAAACAAACAACCCCGTCAAAAAGTGGGCAAAGGACATGAACAGACACTTCTCAAAAGAAGATACTTATGCAGCCAAAAAACACATGAAAAAATGCTCATCATCACTGGCCATCAGAGAAATGCAAATCAAAACCACAATGAGATACCATCTCACACCAGTTAGGATGACAATCATTAAAAAGTCAGGAAACAACAGGTGCTGGAGAGGATGTGGAGAAATAGGAACACTTTTACAGTGTTGGTGGGACTGTAAACTAGTTCAACCATTGTGGAAGTCAGTGTGGCGATTCCTCAGGGATCTAGAACTAGAAAAAAGTCTTAAAACATTCAAAAAATTGAATTAATACCAAGCATCTTCTCTGAACACAATGGAATAAAGCTAGAAATTAATAACAAGAGAAATTTTGGAAACTATATAATACATGAAAATTAAAACAATATGCTTCTGAATGATGAGTGGATCAATGAAGGAATTATTAAGAAAATTAAAAAATTTATTGAAACAAATGATAATGGAAATACAACATACCAAAACCTATGTGATACAGCAAAAGCATACTCAGAGGGAAGTTGGTAGCTAGAAGTGCCTATATCAAAAAGAGGAAAAACTTCAAATAAACAATCTAATGATGCATCTTAAAGAACTAGAAAAGAACCAAACCCAAAATTAGTAGAAGAAAATAAATAATAAAGATCAGAGAAGAAATAAATGAAATTGAAATGAAGAAAACAATACAAAAGATCAATGGGAAAAAAAGTTTATTTTTTTGAACGGTTAAACAAAATTGACAAGCCTTTAGCCAGACTAAGAAAACAAAAGAGATCTAAATAAATAAAATCAGAAATGAAAAAGGAGACATTCCAACAGATACTGCAGAAATTCAAAGGATTATTAGTGGCTACTATGAGCGACTATATGCCAATAAATTGGAAAATCTAGAAGAAATGAACAAATCCCTAGACATGCGCAACCTACCAAGATTGAACCATGGAGAAATGCAAAACCTGAATAGACCAATAACAAGTAATGAGATAGAAATGATAATAAGAATTCTCCCAGTCAAGAAAAGCCTGGGACTCAATGGCTTCACTTGTGAATTCTATCAGACCCTTAAAGAAGAACTAATACCAATTCTACTCCACCTATTCTGAAAAATAGAGGAGGAGGGAATACTTCCAACCTCATTCCATGAGGCTAGTATTACCCTGATACCAAACCAAACACAGACATATCAAAAGAAAAACGCAAAAAAACAAAAAACAAACAAAAAAGAACCCAAAAAACACTACAGGCCAATATCTCTCTGAAGAATACTGATGCAAAAAATCCTCAACAAAATACTAGTAAATTGAATTAAATAACACATAGCATGTTCTCATTGATTTGTAGGATCTAAAAATCGAAACGATTGAACTAATAGACATAGAACATAGAAGGATAGTTACCAGAGGCTGGGAAAGGTAGTGGGGGGCTTAGGGTAAGATGGGGATGGTTAATGGGTATAAAAATAGTAAGAATGAATAATTCTTAGTATTTGATTGTACAACAGGGTGACTATAGTCAGTAATAACTTACTTGTATATTTAAGATAACTAAAAGTGTGTAATTGGATTGTTTATAAGCAAAGGATAAATGCTTGAAGGAATGGATATTCTTCATGATGTGATTATTACACATTGAATGCCTGTATCAAAACATCTCATGTACCCCATAAACATACACACTTAGGTACCCACAAAAATTGAAAATAAAAAATTTAAAATTAAAAAAGTTTATAGCAGGTTTATTTATGAATAATCACCAAAAACTAGAAGCAACAAAAATGTCCTTCAATAGGTAAAGGAATAAGCAAACTGTTCTACATCATATAATGTAATACTATTGAGTGATGAAAAGGAATGAGTTATCAAGCTATGCAAATACAAAGATGTAAATGCATTTTGCCTAGTGAAAGAAGCTAGTTTGCAAAGCTACATTTGGTGTGATTCCCTTTATATGACATTCTGAAAAAGAGAATACTCTAGACACAGGTCAGTGATTGCTAGAGGTTCAGTGGAGGTGGGGAAAGGTTGAATGTGGGAATCACGGGGGATTTTTTTTTAAGGCAGTGAAGCTATTCTGAATGAGACTGTCATGGTGGATACACAATATTGTATACTTGTCAAAACCCACAGAACTAGAGCCCAAAGAGTGGACTTTAATGTATGCAAATTTAAAAACCATTTAGGAGATCAGTGGATCTCAGAATGGAATGCAGAATGTGATTTTTAAAAATCTAACTGTATTACGCATGTGTTAAACAACATAACAGAAGGGGGGTAGAGGAAATGTACAAGGTAATGGGTAGAGTCTATAAGACTAAAGATAAAAGGAACTGTACATAAGCGCTACTCTAAATGATAAAGTTGTTTCCTATTGGGATATGGGTTCACAATTCTTAAACTACTATACATGGATACTAGGATTACACAATAAGGAAATGGATGGCAGATGGTGGGAGCTAGTTTTCTCATTGTTGGAGCAGAAAGGTTACAGATAAGGAGAAAAGAGTAGAATAATTCATGTGGTAATGGATTGGAATTAAAGACATTAGTATGAACTCATGATTAGTTTAATATAGACACAGATAGGTACATACAGAAATGTTTACAGATATGTGTATATACAGCGTTTATATATACAAATGTATTTCCTTGTGCTGTCAGTTTACAGGGCTAGAACCAAAAACACTCCAGTAACAGTGGTCACACATAGTACACAGATCTTGGTTTCTAATACCATTTTTCGATAAAATAAACCAGGGCTCCTGGGAGAAATGGCTGATTCTAGGACTGGGGCAGGAAATATGCAGATGATCCTGGAACATTTTGTACTGCTAGAAAATAAGAAAGTACTCAAAAAAAAAGAAAAAAGAAAAGAAAAGAAAATCCACAGTGGTGGAAGTGTGTCAGAAAGACACAGGAGTCAACTGAAAGAGCTCCCAATGGCTGAAAGTGGAATGATTTGAGGATCAAAATAAATAAAGCAGTATTGGATTATAAGCCAAAGTATAAAATAAATATCCATGAGTTCATACTGACATAATAAATGATTGAATAAATAAATGGGGAAGAATATACAAAAATCCCACGTAGAAGAATTCCAGATAATTTATGTAGATACTCCCCTTCAAGAATTCTCACTTATATGTGGACACTAAAACAATCAAACTCAAAGCAACAGAGAGTAAAATGGTGGTTACCAGAAGCTGGGGTTTAGGGGGAATGGTGAAATGATGGTCAAATTATACAAAGCCTCAATTAGGCAGGAGGAATAAGTTTTTTTTCTTTTTTTGCTTTGAGATATATTGCACAGTGTGGTGAATATAGTAAAAATAATATCAAACATTTAAAAATTGCTAAGAGACTAAATTTTAAATGTTCTCAACACAAAAAATATTAGGTATTTGAGGTGATGGATAGGTTAATTAGCTTGATTTTGTTATTCCATATTGTATTCATAAGTCAGAACATCATTTTGTACCCCATAAATAGGTATAACTATAATTTGTCAATTTATATTTTAAAAACAAAAATTAAAAAAGAAACAATGTATTAATATCAGTTCATTAATTGTTACAAATGCGCTATACTAATGTATGTTGTTAATAATAGGGGAAACTGGGTGTGGGATGTTTTGGAACTCCGTACTATCTTAATAACTTTTCTGTAAGTCTGAAACTATTTTAAAATTAAAGAAAGTTTATTTAAAATTGCAGTGCCAAAATAGAATATTCAATTTTTTTAGATATGAGACCTTTATTTTTTAACACAAAGGAGTTGCTCTGGAATCTATTGCTAGGGCAGAGCATTGGGAATTCAATGCGCTGGTATTATTCACCAAGTCCAGATTTTATCAGCAAAGTCTTCCCATCTTGTTCCTCTGCCTTTATTAGCATTTGCAACTCTCTCAATTTAGCATCGTTCACAATGTCATTACCATGCTGGTTATTTCCTCTTCCAGATCATTAAGTTAAAATAGACCAGCTCCGACACCACACCCTATGGCAGTTTTGGGACCTTGTCCTCAAATGGCTGCAGATCTGTGAAGTTAGAAACCAGCTAAATAATAATTATCTGTAAATGGCAATTTCCTAACTTAATTGGTTGAATTTCATTCTGCAGGTGGTGATATTAAAGCAAACACTTTCCTGCTGTCCAAACAGACACACTCTGGTTCTGAATTATGATGGAAAGGTAACCAAGTGAGCTTGTTGTGGCATATTGTTTGTCACTCCCCAGGGCTAATTGTTTGTATCTTAGAAAGCTGATCATTATCAGATCAATATTTCCATGATCCTCTTTTATCACTTTATACTACTTTCCTGTATGTAGAGTGTTTAGTAGAAACTAAACCACATGTCTGTCACCAACTGCATTCTTCCTCTGGACTTACTAGTCATACAGAAAAGTACCCCTATTGCAGGCATAAAGCTCAATGAATTCTTAAAAGGTGAACACACTCTTGTAATAGTGTAATCAGGACCCAGATCAAGAAACAGAACATTACCAGCACCCAGAAACCTGTCCAGGCTTCACCTGCCACATCCTCAATATCAAAGAGTAACCACTATCCTGATTTTGAAATCATAGATTTATTTTGACTATTTATTGCATGTTTTGAACAAATTGAATTATAGCGTCCATTGGGTCTGACTTCTTTTGCTCAGCATTATGTTTGTGATATTCATCCATGTGTTGGATGTAGTTGTAGATAATTCATTTATATTGCTGTATAGCATTCCATTGTGTAAATATACCAGAATTTATCTGTTCAATTGCTGTTGTGCATTTGGGTGGTTTCTAGTTTTTGACTTCTAAGAATAATGCTGCTATTTAACCTTCTAGTTAGCATGTATTTTTCGGTGACCATATGAATGCATTTTTGTTGGGTATTGTTTAGCTTTGGCAGATATGTTAGGCAGTGTATAATTAAATACTTGGAGCTGAAATTCAGATAAACCTGGTCTTAAATTTGGCTCTACTACTTACTAGGAACTTGGACAAGTTACCCAACCTCTCTAGGCCTTGCCTCTTGTAGTCTGTCAAGTGAAGATTTAACAAGTTCCTGCCTCATAGGGCTGCTGTTCATATTAAAAGAAATAATGTATGGCCATGATTTAATACAGTGCTTGGCATAGAGCAAGCATCAATAAATGTCAACCATTGTGATTTTTTAGTGTTATTTATTGAAAAATTGTTCAGTATTATTTAAATTGCAAACAAAGGTGAAATAAACAGATTATTTACAGAAACGTTTTTCACTTGTAAGATCTTGAAAAAATGTGTTCCGACCCTGTGAATACTATTCTTAAGACCTCTCCACCCAGCCACGCCCCAGCTACTGTTCCTTACTCCCTCAAATTCTTAGCGCAAGGACATGCTTGCAGTTAAACCTTCCCCATCCCACAGCCTGCCATAGAAGCTGAGAAGAAAATAAGGGGAATAAGTCTTCATTTCTGTCAGTTTCCTTGTGGGAAGGACTGAAAGGATATTTGATACCTGGGACTCACTGCCAAATTTGTATCCATTTTGAACACTTCATCTATTCTAGATTATTCAGACCAGATCTTCATTATTAAAAATATATTTCATAGTATTATGCAAATACTATGCGGTTCATGTTGAAAATGTCACATATGAAAGATACCCATATCTTTTTGTGTAAAAAAAAAAAGCACTCTTTTCTTTCAATATAAATAATTCATGCTTTTGTTACAGGTAGTTAGGCGTGGGTGGGGCAGGAGAGGGCTCTCCCCCCACCCACTAGAAAAGTCAGGTGATGATTTGGCAATTATCGCATTGCCTCTCTTAAAATGATAATTTGGCAGTCAGGGAGAGACTGATGGTCCACACCTGTTAATTATTAATTAAAACTGTTAACTGAATGCAGACGCCAGGGAGAAACAGCTTCTTGGGCATGCATATTAAGAGACAAAAATGGCGAAGTATGATCCTTCCAGGTACATTCCACTGGAAAAAGGAAGAAAGCCTCAGATGGGCATGCCTGTAACTCCCTAAACACACTGCATGAGCTCACTTCTCAAGGGTAAGGAGGGCTCTGTGCATGAGGGCAGCCCACTGTAAGGGAAGAATCATGGTAAAGAGGCGAGCTTATGAAAGTCCCAGGATCACAGTTAAATGGGGCACTTGACCTCTCTTTAACCTTTCACGTGCACGCTTGGGTCTCTTCCAAGCGCACCTGACTTTCTTTCCTGTTCTAAGGCCTTTTAAAATAAACTTCTATTCCTGCTGTGGAACTTGTCTCTGTCTCTTTTTCTGATTTTGTCCCTCAGTCGAATTATTTCTTCTGAGGAGGCAACGACTGAAGTTGCTACAGACCCCTAAGGACAGGCCATCAGTAACACTGGGTAAATCAGATCTCTTCCACGGGTAAGACTTTCTATAAAAATATTGAAAAATACAAGAAGTAGTTTTGTATGCTGTAAATATTCTTGCATGAGAAGAAGAAAATGAAAAATATTTGTAATCCTATTGCCCAGAGATTTCTGGGTAGTCTTTTCAGACTCAAATAAATAATATTTCCATTACAAAAATGTAGAAAATTTGTTAAAACATAGGAAAGCAAAAACAAAACAACAAATAATAAATCCCTTGTGTTCCTAAGATATAAAACAAAATTTCAACAGAGCTTGCCATTCCATTTTTTCCCCTCCTCTTTTCCTCTCTCCTTCCCTCCTTTTCTCCTCTCCTTTCTCTTTCTTTCCTTTCTTCTCTCTCAATATAATAGCATCATTTTATAATACTCTTTTGTAGTTTGCTTTTTAAAAACCTTTTATGGGCATGTCAAATATTTCATATTTCAATAAATATTCATCTAAAACTTGGTTTTTGATGACTGCATAACATTCTATCTTATGAATAATTTGCCTAACAGTTCTCTAGTGTTGAGCATTTATTTTGTTTATACTTATTCACTATTATCAAGAAGGCCATGGTGAACTTTGTTGTATATACATCTTTTTGCATCTTTGATTATTTTAGGATAATTTTATAGAAGCTGAATCAGTGATTCAAAGTTTATATACATTAAAAATATTTTGATAACCATGGCCAAATTGCCTTCTAGAAAGCTTATGTCATTTTAATTTCTACTATCAGTTTATGAGAAGCCTATTTCATCATGCCTTTGGCAGTCCTGAGCATTATAACTTTAATTTTTACAAATGTAAAGGGTAAAAAAAATCATTGTTCTTTTATTTTTCTTTGATTAACAGGGAGGTTGAATTTTTCTGGATTTTTAAAAAATTTTTATTCTATGAATTAGTTTTTTATGCTCTTTGATGATTATTCCTAATGTGTTTATGTTTTTCTTGTTGGGTTATTGGCGTTTTATATCTTAAAGGATTTTTTGCATGCTTTTTAATGTATTTTTAAATATCTTAAGGGACTAATATTTGCTTTTCTTATTTATTTTTAATATTTTCCTAATTCATTATATAACATTCATGGTGTCCTTGGATATACAAAAGTTCTAATGCTTTAAGCCAAGAATCAAGTCTTCTTTTTATGTAGTCGTATTTTTAGCTGCTTAGGTTATAATTTCTTACATTATTTTTATACTTAGTAATCCCTTATCAGTCAGAAATCAATGAAGTTGTCACTTATAGTTTCTGCCTTTTGCAAAAAAAAGGTTTTGTTCTTAACATTTGACTCTGATTTGTCTGGAATTTACTTGACAGTACGAGATTATATTATGAGACAGAGACCTAACATTCATTTCTCCAAATACATAGTTAATTTTCCAAACCCTATGCATTAAATAGAACATCTAATTCCTGTTGCTTTGTGATTCCTTCTTTATCACATTTGAAGTTATAGTATATACTAAAGTGTATTTGCTCCCATTCATCTGTCTTTTATTTATGCAACATATTTTTTAATTTCATTTTTTATTTCAATAGTTTTATTGGGGTACAGGTGGCTTTTGGTTACATGGATGAGTTCTTTAGTGGTGATTTCTGGGATTTTGGTGCACCTATTACCTGAGCAGTGTACACTGTACCCAATATGTAATCTTTTATCCCTAACCCCCCTTCCACCTTTCCCCTCAAGTCCCCAGAGCCCATTATATTATTCTTATGCCTTTGCATCCTCATAGCTTAGCTCCCACTTACAAATGAGAACATAAGAATTTTGGTTTTCCATTCCTGAGTTACTTCACTTAGAATAATGTCCTCCAGCTCCACCCAAGTTGCTGCAAAAGACATTATTTCATTCCTTTTTACGGCTGAGTAGTATTCCATGGTGTATATATACCACATTTTCTTTAACCCCTTGTTGGTTGATGGGCACTTAGGTTGGTTCTCTATTTTTGCAACTGCAAATTGTGCTGCTATAAGCATGCAAGTGCTTGTGTCTTTTATATATAATGATTTCTTTTCCTTTGGGTAGATACCCAGTAGTGGGATTGCTGGATCAAATGGTAGTTCTTTTAGTTCTTTAAGGAATCTCCATACTGTTTTCCATAGTGGTTATGCAACATATTTTTACTGAGTACCTAGACCTACTATGTCCCAGACCCTGTGGTTGTCCTGGAACACATGTTGCTGAACCAGACAGACAGTGTAAACTCCATAAGGACAAGGAGAATCTCATTGTGTTTCTTCCCCCACGTGCTTCTTAACATCAATTTAATTGGAAAGCCTTCAGAAGGTGGGAAACAAGTCTTCATTTTCCATGCACTCTCCATGGTGTTTTTGCCAGGGCCAAATGGACTATAGGGCTTCATAGGAAAATCCATCAAAAAAATGTTCTACTCCTTTCCTCCCACCTTGACTTAGCAAAGGTATAGAGTCTCTTTTTCAAGATGCAGCCATGGTGAATGAGAACATTAGATCGAGAGTCAAGAAACCTGGGTTTGAATTGTGATTATGTACTAACTTCATGCCCTTCAAAAAATATCTTCACTCCTTGGAAACTCAGTTTCCTCATCTTTAAAATGGAGTTAATAGGCCGGGTGCAGTGACTTATGCCTGTAATCCCAGCACTTTAGGAGGCCAAGGCAGGCAGATCACTTGAGGTCGGGAGTTCGAGACCAGCCTGGCCAACATGGTGAAACCCCGTCTCTACTAAAAATACAAAAATTAGCCAGGAGTGGTAGTGCACGACTGTAATCCCAGCCACTCAGAAGGCTGAGACACGAGAATTGCTTGAACCCAGGAGGCAAAGGTTGCAGTGAACCGAGATCATGCCACTGCACTCAAGCCTGGGCAACAGAGTGAGACTCAGTGTCAAAAAAAAAATAAAATAAAATAAAGTAAAAATAAAAAATAAAAATAAAATGGAGTTAATGCTTATAGGAATCTTTGAGTGTGAAATGAAAATTGGTGTTAAAACTCTGAAAATTGTAAAATGTCATGGAGATAAAAATTATTATTTTCATTTTTAGTCAAACTAAAGTACAAATAACCTGAAAGCAGGGCTCATATGTTGCTGCCTTTGTGACCCCCTCTGCCTAAGTACACCATTTACTTAGTACTTGTACTGACAGGAAGCCCTAACCAAATATTTATTGAATACATAAATAAATTCCCCTGCTCAGGTAGATGCTCTTCTAATATAACCTAATGGAAACACCCCCTGCCAGAAAGCCTAGGCAAATAACTCATTATTTGCTCTGGATTTTAGTTGGCTTTAGTAGATTATATATGTATCCTGATACCCCAGAGTTTGGGAGCCAACTTAAATATTGTTTAAAAGAATAAAAAGGATCTATAAGATAACACATTAAGCCTTTGATATTTGAAAGAGATACTTCCCTAAACCCTCACAAATCTCCAAATTTGTAAATACTATGATGATGCACACTTTCCATCACTGAATACAGTAAAATGTAACTAAAATATCTGTGATCAAATTGTTGGTGATTCTGTAAGTCCACTGGCTCTTTAGACTTAAGTTCAACTGGTTGGCCTTTGCTTTCTTTTTGGAGCTAGTTTCTCCTGTTAGCTCCGTAGTCTGCTCTGCTAACAGGCACCAGCAGACTTCTTGAACACTGAATCTAGGATGAACAGAGCTTATGCCCAAATTGACCTCCCTCCTCAACTTTAAATCTTTTCCATCAGGATAATAATTCATAGATCTTAATAAAATTGATGAGGCCAGATGAATAGCCAGGAGGTTGAGGAGACTTGAAAGCCGAAAAAAGTGGGTATTTTGAAGTCATTGTTCCTGTCAGAGTTTTAATCTCATTTTACAGATGAGGAAAAGTAGGACTCAAGAAGATTTAATAACTTGCCTAAGGTCAAGGAGCTGAAAGAATCAGTACTTCAAACTCTGCTAGATCTATATTTCATACTCCTAACTATCTTGTTCTATGCAAATGCCACGGACTCTTTTGGATGCCAATTTTTTCCTGTTAGGTATTCAATAAGTGCCCAGATAAATTTAAGAATTGTGGAGAACGATTTAGACTTGCTATGCAACTGGAAGGTGAATTTTATTCTGTTTCAAATCTCTCTCTGAACAATAGGAAGGATAAAGCAGCTGGTAAGCAATTAGGGGTCTGAACAGCTGAGCCCCACACTGAGCAAGACAGACAGTCTGCCAAGTGGCAGTGAGGGCGGGCCCCGGGTGCTCAGTGCCAGTTCAATCTGGCAACTTGGTGACCCCAGGGATTCTGATTCCTGCAGCCCCACAGCACCTCCACTACTATGTTTAATAATTTCCGCATCTGTCAGCAGATACCCAGACATCCCCAATTCTCATGCTGATGGGCATTTGCTCTCAAATGAAAACTGGGATGAGGAAGGCCTAGATGTCTGGATCCCCAGCTAAGACAGGGGTTTGTTACTGTGGTGCCAGAGTTCTCTTTTGTGCCTCTTCTCAGCACCTGCTTGGCATGTTGAGGATACAAAATGTGCCTCCCTATCATAATGCACCCACCCCATGCCCTACCCCAAGTTATCTGAAAGGCAGGCCTCGTCTCACTTATCCTATTTTCTTAGTTAGGGTAAAGAAGGTAGGTCCATCCTCCCATCAACCCCAGCTCTCCTCTGGGAGAACCAAACCCTCTCAAGAGTCCTCCCCTTTCAAATTTGGAAGCACAGGTCTCTTTTAAACATTGCAAGGATTATCTATTACTCATCAAATCCTATGGTCTTTATTACAATATGCCAAATACGCATTTTGGCCAAATGCTAAAAGGCCAGTGTAAAAATTCATATTTGGTCAAAGCCGAGGCCAAAGTGGAAAATAACCCTCATAAAATGACCTTCTAGGTCATAAGGATACATCTGAAAATATATCAAAATATTTATTATTAAAAATCTAGTAGTCACCTTTCATGAGATTGACATTATAAACCAGGGACAATATTTTCTCAGGTACTGTCATCTGCTGGATTGTTTGTGTGGTCACTGTACTGTACAAGTGTGATACCAAATGGATGCTCACTTTCAAATGAGGTTGGTGGATAAACAAGATTTTTTGAGGCTTGTTTTGTCAAGTAGGATTCTGCTGGGGCTAAGGCTGCCACCACATTATTGAGCCTTTCTTTCTCTCTCCTAGTAACCAAGTAAGGTTAAGGATATTTCCTCCTCATCTCTTGGACTTGAACACTGGTTCATGGTGATGCACTTTAATTGAAGCAATCCTCCCCAAATGAAGCTCTGTGCATTGCTTGGGGAAGATGCTTTCTTAAATTTTCAGAAACAGTCTTACAAGTTATCTTGTTTCATATTATGAATGATATGAATAATCATGATTATTCATATCATTATAATCATATTTCATATGATTATAATGAAAATAATCTCCCAAAAAATAGATGTGTGATGTAGTCTAATCTCTATTGTTTGCCCTTGTATTGTTACTGAATTTAAGTTTTTATAGAATACTAGTTGGCTTAGAAAGGAATTAATGTTCTTTTAAAACTTATCAACTAATACTCAGTATGTATAAACTGTCAATCTACATCTCTACTTATTTAACTACTTGGAAGTTCTTAATAGTTGTTTTTGAATATAAAATTAACAGCTTTCACATCACCATTAATTGTAGTAGCATTTAACTTTTGCAAAGATAAATATGCATTCATACTTCAACGGTTTGAAAGAATTTCCATGTGCAAAGCCCATAAGGAGATTTTTTGTTCCATGCTACATTAGAATATCTACCTCTAAGTTTCCATTAGAATTTGAATGTGAACATTCTGATAATATCAATTAATCAGGGTGACATGTCTTGTTCATCTCACAAATGTTATGTTTACTAAATATGAGGGTAATATGCATCATGACGTGATCATTGATTGTTCACAAATGACCAGAAATGATATAGGTGTTTAGTTGTTTTTTGTTTTTGCCTTCCCAGGACCAAGACTAATGCAGATTTTGTCTTAATACTGAATCTAAAACGTCTTGTTGGATACATCTTTAGTTTTCATCTTAAATACTTTTAGGACCGTGTTCAAACCAGCCCTCCTTTAAAAGGTCATCCCTTCACTTGACCTTGATGTTCCTGCTAACTACTGGTCCACTACTTCCCTTCTTTCACGGGCATACCTCTCAACAAAGGTCTTCCCTCTTTCCTTCTATTCCACAATACTCACTCATTCATTCATCAAAGATTGTCTGAGCTTGTGTAATGTGGCAGGCAATGTGCTAGGTCCTAGAGATACAGCTGAAAGTAAAACACTGCCTTCTCTCAAGAAGCTTATATTTCTAGAGCTGGAAAGGTGGGTAAACATGGGATTACTATATATAGTCTGTGATTAATGTTATGAGGCAAGAGAACACGGGGCGCTGTGGTAACTCCTAGGAAGGTGGCACCTAACCCAGCCTAGAGAGGCAGAGGTAACTTGTTGGGGTTTTCCACTGAGGCTGGTTAGAAGAAAGCCAAGGAAACCCCAAACCAAACCAGACATAAGCATTAATTTGGTTCTTACCCTTTTTGATGACCCCAGTTGGTACTTGGTGTGATTAAATGACCTTCTTGTAAAATCCAATGGTCCTTGTTTTTGTTTTTGTTTTTTCTTTCAATGGCCTCTGAGACTTGCAACCATGCACATTTTCCCTTTCCTGATACTCTGGCTCTCATGGCCTCATCTGCTCCAGTGTCCCCTATCCTTGTTGACAACTTCTGTGCTTCCCTTGATGATCTCTCCTTCTCTTCTCTCTATCTATGTATGGAAACACACCCAGGGCTCCACCCGTGGCCCCTGGAATTGTCTTCTCCTTCTAGGACAGTTAATCAACCTTCAAGGTTTCTAGACCTTTAGTCCAAAACTTCCCTTCATTTAATTCCTTTGCACCATACCTTGGACTACCTGTGGATATGTCCCATTGTCTGTCCGTATGTCTATCTCACTCCTATCCTGGCCCTCCTCCTGTAGCAAAGCCCATCACTAGGAAGAGAATGGACATTGGCCATCAACATATCAATTACAATTGGTTTTCTCCTTCTGGGAATGGTAGCAATGCTTTCATTTCAAGCCTCGTTTCAAACTATAGGATATAGATTTTATCCCGTTAGAGGAATTTTTTACTCCAGCAGACATATGATGTAGTTTTTTGTTTTATTTTTCTGGCCGGGGCTGTGTGCACTTCCCAACTCTCTTAAAATAATAGCACTGAAAATACATATGGAAACAGGTTTATTGTATATTATTATCAATCAAAACTGAAGAATGTATTTAAATATATACAGAATGTGTGTGTGTGTGTGTATATATATATACCTACATACATATATATACTATATATATACACACACACACACATATATAATGTATATATTTGTTATTTATTGCTACTTAACAAATTATCCCAAAACTTTATGGCTTAAAACAACAATTTATTATCTCATACTTTCCGTGTGTCTGGAATTTGGGAACAGCTTAGCTGAGTGGTTCCAGCTCAGGGTCTCTTGTGTGGTTAGAGTCAGAATTTTGGCTAGGTCTGAAGTCTCTGAGGACTTGACTGGGGCTGCAGGATCTGCTTCCAAGATGGCTCACTCACATGGCTGTTGGCAGTAGGCAACAGTTCTCCAACATATGGGCTACTCCATTGAGCTGCTTGAATGTCCCCATATGGCAATTGGCTTCCCCTAGAAAGAGTGATGAGACAAAGTGGGAGAGAGAGCAGGAGGAAAGGGGTGGGGGGTAGGGGTGGGAAGAAGCAATAGAAAACTGCAATACTTTTTATGACCTAGTTTCAGAAATCACACACCATCACATCTGTCACATTCTATTAGCTAGAAGCTAGTCATTACATCTGACCCACTCTCAGTGGGAAGGGAATTAGGTTCCACCTTTTGAAGAGAGGAGTGTCAAAAACTTTGTGGACATATTTTAAAACTACCACAATTTGTGGAAAGATATCTGCAATAATAAATGCAACATTTTAAAACAATGATTTTATCTGGGAGGTGAGATTATCAATTATTTGTTTATATTTTTCCCATTTTATGAACATAACTATATTAAAATAATAAAAATTTTAAAATAGACCAAAATTGTATTATGCTGATGTTGTATAACACTGAACATATTTCCTGAAACATCCTCAAAGGATTTACTGGAAATGGTTTGGCTAGAAATGTTTGCATGGCGCAGAACTTCTGAAGTACATATTATTGTTATCCTCAGTTTATCGGTGATGAAACTGAGGTATAGAGAGATTAACTGAGGTTAACAAGCTACCCAGGGTCCTAGAGTAAATAAATACGTGGTATAGATAACATGGAAACCTAGGCAACAGAGTTCTATAGCCCAAGCTCTTAAACTAAATGAAACATCCACAATACATATTGGACTGTATAGAATCACACTGTAGATCTTACAAACAATAGCTCAGAGATGTGAAAGAGTCAAGGGCTCATCTTAGTCAGGGAAATTTTCATTAAAAAGGTGGACAGTGAGCTGTGCCTTAAGGAAAAAGTGAGATTTGGGTAATCTAGGGTTGACATTCCAAATGAGGGACACAGCCTGGCTGAGGCTTAAAAATGGGTTGGGGCCTGGCCTTTCCAAGCATGTCCCAGTGAGAAGATTAGTGCAGGTAAAGTTGAGTGATTCCTGGTAAGCTGTGTGAGTTAAGGCAAAATGGATTGAGATGGTGGTAGGGGTGGGATGCCAGATTCAGAGGAACCCCAGATGCAGGCAGGAGGTCAATTTGTATTCATACACAGACTTGGAGATCTTGGCCCTTTACCATCAGGAAGGAACTTAGAAATGTTGTGGCTCGTGCCCCTTATTTTAAATATAGGAAATTATATGGAAGAAAATGATTCATTCACCCCAAATGTATTTCTTATTTATTCTGTTATGTTAAAGGTTGTTGGACTGTTAAAGCATTTTTTAAAAACATCTTAATTATTACATTTTTACCATTAATTTTTTTTCTAGTATAAGGATTAAGGAATCCTTTTACTAAATTAGGCTACTTCAGGCTATAGCTTATTCCATACTAATTGAACCTATAAGAATTCTGCATGCTAGACTAGGACACTAGATTCAAAGAAGATCCGTTTCCGGAATTACTCAGTGCACTTCATGCTCACGTGGGGAGATTTACTTACTTATTTGTTTGTTTGTTTAGTATATCATGTTCTGGATGCTTAGGGTTTCTCAAACCAGATATACAAACCTGTTTGCAAGGACTAAGCAGTTTAAAGTCCATGAAAACTTGGAAATTATCAAAGTTAGATGTTTTCAGCAAACATTGGAATTTTATTACTCTCAGAAATAGTTTCCAGATGGAAAATTTAAAAATATCCAAATAATGAAAGACACCCTATTTGGTTTCTTTTCTGTGTATCAAAGTCTATGTTGAAATAAAGCACTTAAAGAGCTGGGATCAGTTCTCCATGTTACTTTGTACCCATTTCACACTGTGGGCTCTTAGATGATCTCATAATGTTAATTACCTAGAAAGGCTGGATGAAATAATTATTTTCCTTCAATGACTAATGATAGCTGGTGGATTTTTATCGCCTCCCCCATGATTTTTTCAGCAAGGATTCAAAGAGGTTTTGCCACAAACTAGATATGGGTTCCAACTCCTGGATCATTTTGAATTCGCTAGTTCAGACTGAAGATGACAGGTGATTCAGAGTACACACACACACACACACACACACACACACACACACACACTGCCCTGGGAACTAGGCAGGATGTCTTTATCTTGCTGGGTAATTTCCAGGGTACCAACCTTGGCTTATACATGGTCTCTAGTAATTTCCAAGAATGAATTATAGCTTGCTGTTTCCACCTCTCATCTCTTTCCTCCCTCCCTCCTTTCCTTCCTTTCTAGCAACAATGTAAGAGAAACAGTATGCAATTATTGCTGGGGTGCTTCAAAGCCAATCAGGGAAAAGAACTGTATATGTGACATTGTCAAAGAGGTCAGGCCATTAGCAAGGCAATTAATGTACCCTATGATGCCTCTCATTGAGAGTCAAGTCTCCTTAATAGCTAATGTGGGGAAAATAATCTTCAAGCATCCATTACAGCTCCCAGATAAATGCCCAAGGGAATTAGTTCACTGGCTACCTCTAGTTGGGAACACTGTTCTCCCCTGACCTGAGGCCTTCGTACTCAGTCACAGCTCTAGCCTCTCTTAGGTGACTCACCTGGCTCAGATCCACATCCAAAGCACTGCTTAGCTTTGCCCTCTTCTCACTCTTCCTGCCATCTGGGGGGCCTCCTATTCACACACTCCCAGGATTTCCAATGGACTCTTTCTGACTTCCTTCCCAAACCCAGAATCATGCAATCAACCTTAATTGTCACTATTTTATGTTACCACTTCTCAAGCTTCTTATTGAGTGCCATTTCCTCTGCAATTTTTTTTGCCTCTTTGGTTTTTCTTCAGTTGTACTTTCTATCCTTCAGCACTTTACTATGGTATTTTTTAAAAAAGAAAATTGCCCCTGCTAATGGGGATTAAATTGTGGGTGTATTAAGGCACACATTGAGCAAATGTTTTCCAAAGGCAGCATGTATTATTTCCCTCTTTCTGTATTTTGTATTTTTTTAAATGGCAATTTTATTTTGTAGTGAAATAATGCTATAAATGTAATATTGGGGGGAAAAGCTTTAGCTCAATACTTGGTTATTCAGTTATAATTTCTGTCACATATTAATCAGATTTCTGCTGAGATAATGATGCATAGAAAACAATGCTCCAAATCTCAGTAATTTACCAAAAAAAACCACAGTTTTTTTTCCCTCACTCTTTGGTCTGCAGGTTGACTGGGAGAGCAGCAAGTAGGTGCATGTGAGTGAAACACTGACATGGGGTGGGGCCAGCAAGGAACAGGTGGAAGAAGACGAAGACCCCAGAGGTGGGCAGGTGGCAGGTTTACAAGGGCCTTATGCAACAAGGAGACAATGGGGAACCCAGAGCTTTTAAAGTAAAGAAGTGGCAGGATTTTATTTTAGAGAATAACACTGATGTTGTATATAGAATGGGCCAAAGCTGGAGTCCCCTGGAGTCAGATGTCCACCCAGAAGGGTGTCACAGGAGTTGAGGCAGGAGCTAAGGAGCCTATGAAGTAGGACTTTGGGCTGTAAGGAAGGGATGCAGAGCACAGATACTAGAAATTCGTTCCAGGAGGCAAAAATCATCAGTCTATTCTATGTAGGGAGTAAGGGGAGGAGAGGCTAGGGTGAAACCAACATTCAAAGGCCATCTAGGAAGAGGGTGGTGCAGCCCTGGAGAGAGTAGGCGAGTTCAGTAGAAACCGAGGAAAAGGAGGACCTTGGCATCCTGCAGACCCCTCCAGGATAAAAAGGGAAGGCGTGAAAACTTGTTTCCTTAGCCAGAAAATTAGTTCAGAATGTGGGAGAGGCAACTGACTACAATGATGATGATGGCAGCAATTACCATTCATTAGGTTGACAATGAGCCAGATGTTGTCTCTTTTTATTGCATTATTTCATTTGAATCTCACAACAATCCTATGGAATAGGTACTATTACTATCCCTGTTTTACAGATAAGGAACTGACATGCAGAATTGGTAAGATTCCAAAGACACCCAGCTGATAAGTGGTAGAGCAGAAATTTGATTCCAGGTGTGTCTGCTTCTTCATCTCTGCTTGGTGAGACAGTTGTTACCCCAGTGTTAGGCTGATATTCAGGTAGAGCAGACTGGCCTATGACTAGAGGGATGATTTCACACTTCTCTGAAGTCCTCTTGAAATAGTCTGAATTATATAATTCAGTGCCTTTATTTTCACAATCATTGTTCGGTTGATGGATTGATTGATTTCAGTGGTTTCATGACAATCATCTTCCTAACTAATAAAGTTCACCCCTTACAAGAGTAGTGTCAGGCCTCTGAGCCCAAGCCAAGCCATCGCATCCCCTGTGACTTGCACATATATGCCCAGATGGCCTGAAGTAACTGAAGAATCACAAAAGAAGTGAAAAGGCCCTGCCCCGCCTTAACTGATGACATTCCACCACTGTGATTTGTTCCTGCCCCACCTTAACTGAGTGATTAACCCTGTGAATTTCCTTCTCCTGGCTCAGAAGCTCTCCCACTGAGCACCTTGTGACCCCTGCCCCTGCCCACCAGAGAACAACCCCCTTTGACTGTAATTTTCCATTACCTTCCCAAATCCTATAAAACGGCCCCACCCCTATCTCCCTTCGCTGACTCTCTTTTTGGACTCAGCCCGCCTGCACCCAGGTGAAATAAACAGCCATGTTGCTCACACAAAGCCTGTTTGGTGCTCTCTTCACATGGACTCGAGTGAAAAGTAGCACTTTTCACTTCACAAATATCTTTCACATGCATCTTCTCATTTGCTTTTTATAAAAATGCTGATGGGAATGCAGGGTGGATATTATGATCACCACCTTTTAGTCCATAGGTCAGCAGAGATTTTCCTTAAAGGGCCAGATTCTAAAGATTTTAAGCTTTGTGAGCCATATAGTGTCTATGGCACTACTCAGCTCTGCCATTATAGCATGAAAGCAATCATAGACCAATACAACACAATACAATACAATACAATACAATACAATACAATACAATACAATACAATACAATACAATACTAAATTATTGAGCATAGCTGTGTTCCAATAAACTCTATTTACAAACATAGAT
Organism: Pan paniscus; assembly: GCF_029289425.2. NCBI lineage: Eukaryota > Metazoa > Chordata > Mammalia > Primates > Hominidae > Pan > Pan paniscus. The sequence goes on from NC_073272.2 coordinate 44,122,327, forward strand.
GACTGTCTATATTTGGTATGTGGCCATAGATTGCCAACCCTTGCTCTAGGTAAATAAACTTCCATGCAAAGTGATTCAATGATCCTCCCAATTTTATATAGCTTGTAGAAGTATGAATGGAACCTAGACCTCTTGCTTGCTTTATTCATTTAATAAATATTTATTGAGTCCCCATTATGTGTCAAGCACTATTGTAAGTACTGGGGACAAAAAAGGTCCCTAGCCGCAAGGAGCGTGCATATTTTGGGGAGACATATGATGAACAAGTAAATGAGCAAAGAAGATAACTTCAGAAAGTGAAAAGTGCCATAAGGAAAATACAACTGTGATAGAGGGCAACTGTAGCTACAGGAATCAGAGTGATCCAGTCTGAAGCAGAAAAATGTGAACTGCAATCTGGAAGAAGAGAATAAGCAAATTATGCAGGGATTTTGGGATGATTATTCCAGGCAAATGGAATAGCCAGTGGAAAAAAAAATAAGTGTGGCTAGAGCAAAGTAAATAAGGAAGAGGAGATCTGAGAAATAACAGGGGGCAGATAAGGGCAAGAATTATAAACCATGGCAAAAGATGTGGATCTTATTTGAAGTGAAGTGAGAAGTCAGTGCTTTCCTGGTTTTAACATTCCATCCTTCCTTTTGTGTCTCCTCTGCTGCCCAAGCACGAGGCAGATACTTTCAGAATATATTGGTTGATTGATGGGTTCTGTCACTGAGGTGCCTTCAAGGCATGAAAGACTTAACATGCTGGGCTCATTGAAGACCCTTATGAGGGGACAGATTTAGTAGATCCTCTTTCATTGTAGGTTTCCAAGAAGGCTGTGCCTAATGCTTTTTTTCAGAGACAGCATGGTGGCCCTTTGTTCTCTCCTGGGGTGATTCTGGGCATCATCCAGACCATCTGCTCTGGCCCCGGCTCCCTGGCCATATAGGCTTTGCCATCATTTGACAAAACACTCCAATAGCTAGGAGTGAGATGTCTCTGACATCAGAGCCACTTTGTCAGGATGAAACATCATGGTGGATTAACAGTTTTGTGGCAATCCAGTTCTAAGTGTACAATTGACCAGCTGTGAGGAAGCAACTCAAAGAGTTGTTGGACTGGTGAAATCAACTTATGTATGTTCAAGTCCTAGTATACTGCCTGGGCCTTAGAGTGCCCAGTGGAAGTCAGCTGCCTTTTCTTCCCAAATGCTCTTGTATTTAGTGTTTACTGGCCATGTCCCATTGAAAGCAGTGATTCACTTAGCATCTTCATTTCATTAGGGCTTACAAAATACCAAAATATTTTAGGAAGCCTTAAAGTAATTGAAAGTAAACTGATGCAGTTCGGCCATCTCTGAAATTATTGACTTTTCAGAGAGAATTTTTGTGGTGGATACTGGGATGTTCCTCCACCCAGATTCCCCTTCAACAGAGGATGGGTTGTCCCAGCCACTGGAAGTGCAGTCAGCAGTCAGCCTTCAGTGTCAGCTGCTTCAGAGATTACCTCATGCTACAGACAGGAGCCTCACCAACTATTTTGGCCCAATCTGGGACAACTCTGAAGGCTCCAGAGCTTCTCAAGGAGGTTAGCTGAAGCTGTTGTTGAGCTTGCTTCACAGCTCAACTTCTCCCTCTATCCAATCCTGCTGCCGTCTCCTTCTTTCCACAAGTGTAGATCCTAAGATCATTCTCTAAAAACCATCACGCATGGGTAAACTCCACCCAGAGTCTACTTTCCAGAAAACCCAACCTGTAACAATTGGGTACAGGTGTCGGTGTTAGCATTCCTGTGATCTTCTATTAGTGAATTTGGTGCTCACGTAAAGTACTTCCTTACAATCGTTAGCATTTATGTCCTGTGTCTGAAAGGGTATATGACCTATGTATTGTTTACAAATGACTTTTCTTCTGTAAAGTTTAAAAATGACAGAAATGTCAAATATTCACTGAAGCACCTGGAACATATTTCTCTATGTTGTAAGAGCTAAAGGAATTTTAAGGGATCTTTGATTACTAAATATTCATTAAATATGAATGACATGGATGTATATCAAATGAGAGGTTAATTATAGACTTATCTATGAGGTTATGTATCATATCAGCATGCAAGAGAAGGAGAACATCCTGGCATTTGAGGGGTTAATTCAGGGTCAGAAAGATTAAGAAATTTAGAAACGCATAGAAAAGATGGTATATCATATTTATTTGAATCCCAGGCTACTGAGAGTTTGCAAATGCTTTTAAATGGTTGTACATGGCAGCCTGTGTCCTTAGCAGAGACTGTCCTTGGGCAAATTAGTCTTAGAGAGGTTAAATGAGGGTTGTTGTGGTGATTAAATGAGAAAATGGATAGATGGTACATGGTAAATGCTCAATAAATATTAGCTTCTGCTGTTGTTGTTATTCAAAGTGGCATCTGGCTAGCAGTCCCCAGGGAAGGTTCTCTCAATATCTAACAAAAACACTAATGAAGGCCTAGGGGAAAAAAAATAAAGCTCCCAACATGGAAAATAAGACTGATGGGTAATCTAATACCAGAACCATGAAAAAACTGGAAGTAATTCCCGGACAGAAGGAGCTGGGTTTGGACACAAAATCAACTTCATAAAAGGTAGAAAAATAGTTCGTGCTTCTGTCACTGGAGATTCAGGATTTGAACTAGCCAGAAACTTAGGGGCATCTCTCTTTTCTCCTGGGTATGGGAAGAGACAGTACATCTACAGGCAACAGGTTGGTAGGGTATTATTTGCATGGGCCCTTTGTAGGAAGACCCCAGGTAGCAGTGTAGGCTGAGAATTGTAGTTTTTGACATAACACATCAGTTCAGAGTACCAGAGAACCAGACGGTGAGGTAGGGAGAAGACGTCAGATTGCAAGGAACAAAGGCACACAAAATTAAGTTCCACTTAACTTGCTCATCAACTTGTCATTTTGTTGTAAATAGTAAAAGAGTGTTTTACCACTAGCATGGGACAGTGTGCAGGACAAAGGACTAGCTAAGACGAATAAAGAAAAAAGTAGCAATGGGGCCTGTGAAATATACCACAGAACAAGGAAACAGACAGTATCTAGAAGATTCAGGAGAAAAACTTCTGATAATTAAGTGAATCCAGAGGAAAGCCTCAAAAAACTATTTGACATTTGCAACAGAGCATAGGAAGACATAATCTTCATGAAATAGCTGTGGAACATTAGAAGGACGGCACTGAATATTATTTAAAAATTTGATTATAAAATCAAATTAAAATGTCAAAAATTATTCCAAAATGAGAAAATACATGATTTTAAGAAAATGATAGACTTAAAATCCTTTATTATGTTATTAATAAAAACAGGTTTATTGGGCCCTGGTAGTGAGGGTCAGGAACATAAGACTGTATTGTATCCCTTCTCTCAAACAGAGGAAACTCAAATGATATAATTTCACTGCTCATTCGTAAGGATTAGACAGAGTGCAAAGCATTTATAAAAATAACTTCTAAATGACTATTAACAGAATTAAAGTCAATTATTGTCAAAGAACAGAAAGCAAAAGAAACCAGAAGGAAGAACTAAAAATAGGAAGGCATAGAATAAGATGACAGAAGCCAAATTAGTGATAACAATATTGTAAGTAGGTTAAACCAGTGGTTTTCAAAATTGTAAGCACTTGAAGCTTATTTTCAAGTGAAATACTATGTTTAATCACAAACTACAAAGCTGTACTTTTTTTCAGTTGCATGTGTTTATTATAAAGCCAATTAATGAGACCAAAGTTAATGAAAAGTAGCCTCCACTGAGTGCATACCACCAATCCTTGAGCTGTCAGGTTTTTGGAAATTGATCTGTAGATGAATGCAATTCCAATCAAAATATTGTAGGTGTGAAAAAGGAAAGCTTCCCCCTTCATCCTCTGAAGGCTTGCTGAAAATGAACTGACGAAAGGCAAATAGGAAAAAAAGGCATAAAAAATGTATTTTAACATGTATAGAATGGGAGAATTTCAGGAGAATGATCACTCAACAACTCCATGGGGGTACAGATGCTTGTACCTTTTTCATAGGGGAAGGGAAGTGGGGGAAATGTGGCAATTTGAGGGATAGTAAGTGATTTTTAGGGAGAAATGAATAGGCCTAATGCTAAGACAATGGTAAGCAAATAATTTTCTTTGGAAATTGAGTGGGAAAGAGAGTAGACAAAGGTTTGGGATGAAGTTTTTCTGGGGTTTTAGATGTGATGTTGAAGTTTTAGTCTCTTTAGGTCCAGTAGCAAGGGGAGGTCAGAGAGATTTTGAGGCTGTTTAGTTCAGCTGTATTTCAGAGTGAGGTGAAATATTCTGGTTTCCTTCATAACAATGCAATTTTTATTAGAAAGTGACAAAATGAGTCTAAAGAACATTTTGGAAAAATAAAGAGAAAATAAACCACAAAGACCTAAAAAGAAGAGTATGAGGGTGGTGAAGTTGCTATGCCAGATATTAAAACATACTGAAACACTCTAATAATTAAAAGTGTGATACCAGCTCCAGAATATCCATAGAACTTTAAAAACCCAACTACATGTGCATGTGTTTATATTTTTTAATTTAGAAAAGATTGCAATTCAACTCAATTAGGAAAGTATGGATTATTCAACAAGTGATGTTAAGCCAGATGTTTAACATTGAGAAAAAATTCAGTTAACAAAATTAATTATAAATGTATTAAAGACAGAAAGTTTAAAAGTGAAGACATAAAAGTAAGAATAGAATATATAATATAATATAAGATAATATAGAAAATAATATATGCTTGTGGTAGAGAATCACTTTCAAAACGTGACATCAATGGCTTATACCAGAGATTCACTGCTGAATTTAGAATGTAGCCATGCCCATTCATTGACATATTGTCTATCGCTGTTTTTGCCCTACAAAAACAGCATTGAGTAGTTACAACAGAGACCATTAAGCTGGCAAAGCCTAAAATATGCATTTTCTTACCCTTTACAGAAGAAGTTTGCTGACACCTGTCATAAACCATACAATAATTTTTTGTGGTCAAATCTAAAAACCTTAGCACAGAAAATAACATTGTAAGCAACAAGGAACTGGGAAGAATATTTGTAGTATATGTGGCATAAAATGGTTGCAATATATATGTTATATATATAAACAGCTTTTACAAAAAACTGAGAAAAGTTGTACACTAGTAGAAAAATGGTCAAAATGCAGAAACAGGCAATGCACAGCATAGGTATGATAAATAGCCAGTAAACCCATGTTTGAAGGAATGTATTCAAAAAATATCACAAACAGATATTAGCAGGGGCCCCCAGCCCCTTGGCTGTGGACTAGTACTGTCTGTGGTCTGTTAAGAACTAGGCTGCACAGCATGAGGTGAGGAGCAGGTGAACATTACCGCCTGAGCTCCACCTCCTATCAGATTAGCAGCGGCATTAGATTCTCACAGGAATGTGAACCTATTGTGAACTGCATATATGAGGGATCTAGGTTGCATGCTCCTTATGAGAATCTAATACCTGATGATCTGAGGTGGAACAGTTTCATCCTGAAACCATCACTCCTCCTCCCCCTGTTTGTGGAAAAATTGTGTTCCATGAAACTGGTCTTTGGCACCAAAAAGGTTGGGGACCACTGGATATTAGGAAACCAAAAGAAGAAAAATACTCAGTGTGGGCCAAAATATGGAAAAACAGAGTCTCATGAGCTTTTGGTGGGTGTGAAGAGGAATTGGTAGCATGTAGGAAAACCTTTAACATGTATATACCCCCTTTTTTTTTTTTTTTTTTTTTTTTTTTGTGATGGAGTCTCGCTCTGTCGCCCAGGCTGGAGTGCAGTGGCACAATCTCGGCTCACTGCAAGCTCTGCCTCCCGGGTTCTTGCCATTCTGCTGCCTCAGCCTCCCCAGTAGCTGGAACTACAGGCGCTCGCCACCATGCCTGGCTAATTTTTTGTATTTTTAGTAGAGACGGGGCTTCACTGTGTTAGCCAGGATGGTCTCGATCTCCTGACCTTGTGATCCGCCTGCCTCAGCCTCCCAAAGTGCTGGGTTACAAGCGTGAGCCACCACGCCTGGCCGTATATACCTTTTGATAAAGCAACTCCACTACAAGGATTTACTCTAAGTAAGTAGCTAAGGAGTGGTGCAATGATTAAGTTCCAAGGATGTTCATTACAGGATTGTATATAATGGTAAAACATTGGAAGCAAATTTAAATATAAAAGCATATGGCATTTTTTAAGTAAATTATCAACTCATGGGATAAAATTTTCTAAGCTATTGAGATTATGTTGTTGGACTCTTTTTTTTAAAAAAAAAAAGCACAAATGTTCAGAATATATTCCTGAGAATAGAAGCTAGGTCAAAAAACAACGAATACTTTGTAATTGCATTTTTGAAAAGAAATTCGCATAAAAATTTTTGGCAAACATTGGGTAATATTAGTTATAGCTGCCTTGTGGGATAACAGGTGACTTTTATTTTCTCCTCTTTGCTTATTCATATGTAAGTGTTTTATTGAACTGTCTCATCCCTGTGGGGTATGAAGAGGAAATGGTTTTATTTTTCTCCATTCTAAGCTCTCACTCCCACAACTGTGCCATATGAAAAATTCCTCCCTGCTGGCTCACAGACTCCTTAAGGACATCTTAGGATGATTCCTTAACTTTGCTTTTTGGATATTAAAAATCTGTCCATTTCATTTACCCTTCAGAACTTTTCTCTTTCCCCAGGGCCTGAGAGGTTTGTGGCTTGAGGGGCGTGAAGTGAATATGGTTTGTGGTGAGCTCCTCTGGGATGCTCTTTCTCTGCCCCTTGCTCTTCCTGCTACTTATCTGGTATGGGCAAAGGAAAGGAGGCGGAATTAGGGGAAAGAGCCAGTTACTTAGCTGGGCTCCCTTGCAATCTGCTTTTGGTCATTGCTCCTTCTCTGACAGGTCCTAAGTGCCCTCCTTTTGAGGAGGTCAAAACCCCTGCTCTCCTAAGGGGCGATGAGATGTGTACCATTTGCCTCTTTTTTTATCTGTTCCAACTCCTGCTTTCTCTCCAGGCCTGCTCAACCACTAGCCTTCTGGGGTGGGGACATCTGCAAAACTTGCTCAGCTTTGCTTCCTTTGCAGCCATTCTCATGACACATGCAAAACTCAGGCATGAATGGCAAACCAAACTTGGGAAGTGCAAGCTGCTTCACAGTAGCTCTGCTGTCTCTTTCACTGCTCTTCACTGCTCAGCAGGGCACAAGGATGGATCAGTAAGTCCTCTCCCTACTTAGATTTCAAGACAGGACCTGGTACCAGTCTCCACCTCTTCCAGGGAAAGCCCGTGTTACTACTGGTGATTCCCTTAGAGCCTCTCCTCTGGCTTGACTTTCTTCGTATTTGGTTAGCTTTGACAAAAGGAAGTGCTCTGGTCCATTGAAGGGTAGGGAGGAGACAGAAGGGAATTCAACAGCCCTCCTCACTTCTACAATGAGCTAGGACTCCAGAAATGTCCCCCTTTTTCCTCTCCCTGTCCCCTCTTATAAATCAGGGATTATGGAATGATGAAAATCCTAGTGGGATTTTTTTCTTTGAATATTTTAGGAAGTTCTTTGTGAAGAATGCACTGATGAATAATGTTATAAAATGTGAAAATTTGAAGTTATTTGAATGTTTTTTGAAATATTTCCAACTGCCTACACATTATAAAATGTGTGGGCAGTTGGAAAGACTTGCTTGACCAGATCTCAAACACATTATACAATTACAGCATAATTATGACCAAAAATGTTGAATGATCAATTTTTAAGAGAACACATAGCCCTCGAACAGATTCTAGCATATGGAAGACTTTAGTGCGTGCTAAAGGAAATATCAGACTAATGAGAAGGGATGACATATTCAACAAAAGTGCTGAGAAAATTATCTTGGAAAAAATATTATGTTACGTTCTCGTACACCAACATAAATTTCAGATGCATTTAGAATTTAAAATGTAAGCATGAAAATTCTGGAGGATAAAATAGGTAGTTGTAGAACTGATCTTAAATTGAGTAAACTATTTCTCAGCCCCAAAGCAGTGGAAAAAGATACAAAGAAAAAAATGATCATTTTCTGAAAAGTAAACATATGCAAGTATGTTATGGGTCTATTGAAAACTCCATCTAAATAGAAGCAAGTGAGATATGTCAAATCCATTCTAGTATAACAGGACAGACAACAGGCTAGTATATTTAACATATAAATATACTACCAGTCAGCAGTCAAAGCACTAATGTCTTCATAGAAAAATGGGCCAACACAGAAATAGAAAGGAAAGTTGTATTCATGACCCCAAACGATATCAAAAACATATCTGACCTCCCTAGTAATAAAATAATGCAAGCTGGGCACAGCGGCTCATACCTCTAATCCCAGCACTTGAGGCCAGGAGTTTGAGGCCAGTCTGAGCAACATAACAAGACCCAATATCTATAGAAATTAAAAAATTAGCTGGGCGTGGTGGTGTGCACTTGTCCCAGCTATTCTGGAGGCTGAGGTGGGAGGATCACTTGAAGCCAGGAGTTGGAGGCTGCAGTGAGCTATGATCATGCCACCACACTCTGGGCAATGGCGCGAGACCCTGTCTCTACAAATAAATACATAAATAAAATAATGCAAACCCAAGCAACAATAAAATACCTTTTCACCTATAAAATAAGAGATTTTAAATATGTGCAAGATGATAACAGAACAGTGAGGTGATCATTTTTATCCACAGCAGATGAGAGAGTAAATTGCCCTAACTTTTAGGTATGCACTTGAGCATAAAGTAAACAGAGCCTTAAAACTCCTAGTCCTCTTCCACTTAGTTATTGCACTCCTAGCAATCTATCTCAAGGGATGAACTGAATGTTCAACACAATTTATGCACAAGAATATTAATCATATATTTATAATCATCAAAAGTTGAACAGAAAGACAAACGTTGCATGTTCTCACTTATTTGTGGGAATTAAAAGTCAAAACAATTGAACTCATGGAGATAGGGAGTAGAGGATGGTTACCACAAGCTGAGAAGGGTAGTGGGGTGTGGGGAGTGGGGATTGTTAATGGATACAAAAACATAGTTGTATAGAATAAATAAGGTCTAGTATTTGATAGCATAACAGGGTGGGGATAGTCAATAATAATTTAATTGTACATTTCAAATAACTACAACAGTATAATTGGATTGTTTATAACACAAAGGATAAATGCTTGAGGAGATGGATACTCCATTTACCCTGATGTGATTATTACATATTGTATGCCTGCATCAAAATATCCCATATGCTCCATAAGTATATGTACCTACTATGTACTCACAAAAAATTAAAAATTAAAAAAGTTGAAAATAAACTATTATATTTTTATTGGGCATTCAAAAAATGCATTACAATGTCTTTATTGGATGGTTTTGGTACCTGTGAGATATGCCAAATATTCCATGTGTTGGAGAATTTTAATTGACATGGCCAAGTGCTTATGTGAAAAAAAGCTAACTACAAAACTATTTATGGCATGACTGATTTTTTTTTTCAAATCTCAGAAACATGGCTTTGATCATTTTAGTGCTCATGCCTGTTAGATTGTGCTTTTTTCATATAGACAGAGAGAACCTTCCCAAGGCATGAGAATTTCAGCCCAAAAAGGAAACAGAAGGGATTCAGTCCTATATTCCAGTTATAGCAGTCATCCCTGTCCTCTTCACTCTCCTTTCTCAGTGCATCCTCTGTCAAAATTTTTAAAATTGTACTAGATTCAAATATTCAATTTCTATTTCTTAATTATATTTCTAAATATTTGTTTTTCTTATAGTGTTGACATTTTAAGAAAACAGCTTAATTGAGGGATAAGTGACATGCGATAAACTGCATGTATTAAATGGTGCAATTTGGTACATTTTGACATATGTATATGCTTGTAAAACCATCACCATAATCAAGATAATGAACATAGCGTGATTGGGATTTTATTATAAGAACATATGGCTTGGAAAGAACTATGCCATAAAGCTCAGATTATTTATATTTAACAAATTTTATTTTACTCTTTTGAATGTGTTTTCAAAATTTTCTATGATGCATATGTGTTACTTTTATGATCAGAAAAACTTTGAGGAAAAGTTAGTAACAGTGACTAAAGGTGGGTGGCAGAATGGCAGGTCAGGACTTGCTGCCTTATGGAAACCAAATAAAGAGAAATTCTTAGTGAGGAAGGCTCAAGACTTTGAAATCTCATGTATCAGACAATTAGGTTCCATCAGAAAGGGTCCAGCTCCATTTTTGTGGAAAACTGATAGAGGAGATTTAAAAAAAGAGAGTGAGTTAAGAAATGAATGGGCTTGGCAGAGTGGAAGAGGAGGGGCTGGGGCCCAGGTGACAAGATAAGCCTAGACCCTGAGGAGGGATACTTCCTCCCCTGAGACCAGAAGTAATGAAACTAGAGGGAAAAGAGAAGTCAGACAAAATTTTATATTGGTGGGTGGAGAGTTAACAGCTACATCACAGCATCACTTTTGCTTATGGAGCAGGAGGCAAGGTTGTCTCCTACCAATAATTTGACTTAGATGTCATAATGAAGGACATTGGTGCTTGCATTGAAGAACTGCCTGGTGGCAGAAGACCACCGTTTGAAATAGCCCCTATTTTCCTGTTTTGCTAAATTTTGTCAGTAGATTGGGGCAGAAGAAAAGTGAGGTGTGGGATTAATTCAGTGTTGGAGTTGACAAAGAAGAAGGGGGTAAGTAAAGAATCAAAGAGTTAGGGACACAAGTTAGGTCAGGGGTACTTTATTATTGCAGGAGCAATTGCTGGGATATAAATTAGAAATATCTACTGTTAAAAAAGCAGTGTGTGTGTTTAAAAAATTAAAATTATCACTCTTATTACTGGAACATGGTTGATTTTGATCATATTTCAAGTTGGATTATCACATTCTCCTCCAGCTAATTGTTCACCCAATATCATTTAGTTGGCATTTTCTAAACACTCCCTGTGCTAATTCATTCCATCGTTACAATATAGCAGTTAAATCAGCTCCCTTGTTTTAAATGAAATGCCAGGAGTAGTACCTGCCCAAAGTAGACGTTCTACAAATATGTTTAATAGATGACCAAGTATTCCTGTGCATTTACAGTCACATATAAAACAGTGCATCATTAAATAATGGCTTTGAGATTCTTTCAGATAGCCACTAATAAGACAATGTTAGCATTATCTGTAATAGATACTTGGGAGGAAAATAAATTTATCAGTATTCTAGGATCTCTAAAATGGAAGAATAGCCTACCCAACCAAATCAATGGCAAATGTGGTATTGTCCTCAGTTCTACACAGATCAGATGACAGCTGTGAATGGATGTTATCTAGTGAAAATTTCCCACCATATTATACTTGCTTGCTTCAGGCATCTTCATGTTTTATTAAAGTCACTAAATAAATTGTCATTTCCTTTCCTTGCTCTTGGAATGTTCTAAAGTTTCTGAGAGTCATTACTTTTCAGAGAGCACATGAAATTACAGAAGTTGTTTATCAGCACTAGGTATTTCCTTTGAGAGTTGAGCTTTAGGGATAGCATATATTTATTTCCACCAATCATGCAAGCTAAAGGAAATTGTCAAGAACTAATATTAAACAGCCCGAATAGATTTGCATTAACTCTAGATCTAGTATTCACCAAAGATCATTTTCAGCAGTTTTTGTATGCTTCCTATCTCTGCCATTCTCATTTAAGCTATGTTCATAATTGAAGAGTCACTGTCTTGAATTTATATTTTGAAAGATGCCAGCCTGTTATATGGAGTATTCCAGTGCCTGAGTTTCAGATCTAAGCTTCGTCTTTCTTCCAGGAGGATCCTCATACAGTAGCTGGGTGAAGTGACTTTTGTTCTCTACTGCAAGTAGTGATGTCTCAGTGAAGGTACTGGAAACTTTCCATGCTTCAGTTTCCTCATCTATAAGATGGTAATAGCATGTCTGGCTTTATACAACAGAACTTTTCAGAGATTCAATATTTTTTTTAATGGGAGAACACTTTGAAAATAATTCAGGGCAAAACAAATACAGGAAATTTTTCCTCTTGTAAGAAGAATTCAACTCAATGCAAAGAAGGTTTTCCCTTCTGGAATGTTACCATTGGGATCCTGGCATCATTTCTCTCAGTATTTTGATGAAGACTTCTGGTTGAACCACTCTTCCATCATTGTTTAGAATCCACTACACACTATTCATTTTTAGTCTCTTATAGGAGCTAAATATTGTCCCTCTCTGGATCTCATCCTGTGTACTTGGAGCAAGATGGCACCCAAGGCTCTGAGAGACCCATTTAAGACTCTTGAAAATTTGGTAGTTGGAACTCGGTAGTCTCTGCTGAAGGGGAAAAGCCATCCTTAGTTATTGAAGAATAGTTTTTATGTTTAATTTGATTTCATTCCTGATAACTTAATTGTTATACTGATTTGTTTATAATGTTGAAATTACCTCTTAGCTCAGTCAGTAATGATTTATTTTGATATTACAAAAAGTCATTAAAGGTAAGATAATACTCCTTCTCCTATTACTTTGCTGCTTTTCTAAAGATAATTGCCTAAAGATTTATAGTTCTCCTATTCTTAAAATAAGAACATTTGTCCACACAAAACTATTTGCCTAGCTCTAATAAAATATTATCCACATAGACTTTTTTCTGGAGAAAGAAGTATACTTGAATTCTGAACACTTTCACTATGGATTTAATCTCTACTGCAAACTACAAACATTATCAGTGTGAAGATAGGAAGTAGGTATAGTGGGATGAGTATTAGTAGCATTTAGTGCTTTGGGTTGGAATGACAGGAGTTTAGTTGCAATAGTTAGGACTTTGAATGAGGATTTGCGTCTAAGTTTCTTTTCTTTTTTAAAGGCTGTTGGAAGAGTTTCTACCTAGATAAACCAAGAACAGAGTTATCACATTACCCCTGACTATTTGAGGTAGCAGATACTGTTAGAGCCCCACCCATATCTCTTCAGCTTTAGGGATTTCATTGCATGCCAGCCCAATTTCAAATGCCAGCAATTGCATTTTTGCCTGAGGGCTTTCTCTGGGTGCTTGAGCCAATTCTACTTTTGCCCATAGCAGGCCAGAAGCACCAGGAAATTAATGCCACCTGAGAATAGCCTTCAATTAATGGCTGATGAAAATAGCTGAATAAATTCCTCAGCCTTTTTGCTTCTGGGACAGTATAACACTGAGTTGTGTTCTATGCTGTTTCTCAGAGTTCTCCAGTGGGATTGAGTTCACATTGCCCTCAGTGGTAACTTCATGGTAATGCCTCTTTTATTGACCTTTCCTTCTCTGTCTCACTTCCTCACTCCTTTACTGGTGGTTTCTAGAATCACCTCCAAAAAAATCTACTTGCACTTAAATACTTGACTTAGGGTTTGTGTCTGGGACAGTTGTGAATGTAGAACAGTTGGAAATCTAGATTCTGTCCATACAAGTACGTTTAGGGAGGGAGGTTGACAGCTGTAGTCAGGATAGGGATAATGAAGGATGAAGAGTGAACTTACGGATTCACATCGTAGAACTATTCGCAAGGGCTATGATGGCATCAGAGAGAAGGCTTTCTGCCCTTAACTAAAAGGGCAGGTGAACAAGTAACTCAGTTCGTGTGGCTGAGAGAGAAGCAAAGAGAGAGAAAGACGAAGAGAGAGAGAGAGAGGGAAGGAGGGGACTTGAGGGCCAGGGGCAGGAAGAGAACTTGACGTTGAGAGTGACATATGAGAGCATGGACACCAGAGTTCACAGGTGAGGAGTGATAACAGTGTTGCTTGTGGCAACGCAGTGCACAGTCCATTCTGATCAGCACAGTGGCAGTAAGAGCTTTTCTGAGATACCAGCATTCCCAGCACACACCACCCTTTTGTGGCTCTCCCTTCACTCACCCTACATTACCACCACCCCATAGGAGGCATGGCTAGGACTTGGTTGATACAGATTTCCATGCATCTCTCCCTAACTATGTTATTTAAAAAGCAAATGTGGATGGACCATTTCTGGTGAGAATAAGAAACCTGTAGGTAGTTAATATTCCCAGTTCACGGTAGAGAGCAGCACTGTAAGAGGAGCAAGATGTTGTTTGACATTTAAAAATAGACCTAACTCTACCGATTAGTCTGTTCTGTCCATGGTAACCTTATTCAATGTTATGGTGGTAATCGCTTCTGGAAAGCTTTGACATATTTTATAATTGAACTGCCAGGTTCACACTTAGCTATAATTCATTCACAGATAAGTGTGTCTTGTTAACCAAATTATGTTGACTCCCTTGGAAGGCCAGTGTGAGGACTTTCCTGTTTCTTCATGTGGTTTTATAGTCTCATGACAGACCATTAGCATGATGAAAGATTGATTATTGTCTTGGGTACCAAACTGTAATTTGGCCCTATTTTCATTTTTCTTTTTCATCAACTGCAGAATCATATGCATTTATCAAAATGGGTGTCATCTGTTTTGAAATTCATGAAGTTAGATTGCACACTTGTCAAACATTTTTTTTCTGGCATTGACAAAACATCAACATCAAGCTTTACTTAAGTTATTTAGAAATAGAGATGTCCAGGTGAAAGAATGGTGGAATCAAAATGAAAGACTAGGGGCTGGAATGGCTCATTCATTCTACCGACATTTTTTGAATGCATTCAGTGCACATGGCAAATTGCCAGGTGGTGAGCTGGAGTCTGTGAATGGTTGGAGAGACATGAAACTGATTCATTCACTCAAAAACGTTTAGTGCCTACAGTGCTTGACACTGTACTAGGCACTGGGGAAACAGCAGTAACAAAACAGGCAAAGTCCCTTTCCTTACAGAGCTTATATTCTAGAGAGCTTATATAATATAAAAGAAAGGGAATATTTAGTCCTTATCCTCAAGGATCTTACAATCTACTTGGAAAGGTAAAGTAAATGTATTAAGTTAAAATTACACAGCAATGCAAAAATGGGACAAATGAATGAAGAATGTGTTTTACATGTAGGTGGTTAAAGCAAGTGCAATAAAAGAATGACCCAATACTGCTCTGCCAGAAACTTGCTAGGACCTCAAGGAAGTCATTTAACTGCCCCAAACTGTTCCTGGAGCAGTGATTTAGGGGCAGTTTTGCTGCTGATTGGAGCCTTTGACTATCCGCCTTGAAGGCCATTCACAATGAGCAATCTGGAAGAAAGGCAATCTCTGAATGCAACTTTAAAAACCTAAAGTGAATATCATACGAAATGCTGATGCATATATTCATTTAAGATTTAGTGACAAGATAAGGTTGCCTGTTAGCACTGTTTGGATTTAACGTGGTATTAAAGGTTGCAAGCAGTGCATCAGACAAGGAAGATTAATACAGTTTTAAGAACTGGAAGGAAGAAGTTAAATTGTCATTATTTTTAGACAATCTAATTGTTTATGGAGAAAATTCAAGAAACTCAACAAGCTATTAGAACTATTAAGAAATTTCAACAAGGTTGGTGGATAAAAATAAAATTTGAAAAGCAGCGATATTCCAATACATCAGGAACAACCAATTAAAAATGTAATTTTAGGAATCCTATTAACATGAGCAAGAAACACTTAGGAATAAATGTAATAAAAAATATAAAGAACTTGACATAAAAAAACTGGGTGGAGAGTACTACATGTTTGTAGATGTTATTTCGACAAAATTCCCAGTAGTTGTGTGTGTGTGTTTGTGTGTGTGTAATTTGATAAGATGATCTTAAAATACAAACAGGATGGTAAAAAGCCAAGACCACCAAGCCAATTTGAAAAATAAATAAATAAAAGCAAGGTGCAAGAACATGACCTAACATATATATACATATCTATGTAGAAATATATATGTAGATATATATATACATATGTATATGGATATTTATATATGTAGATATATATAGCAATATTACATTAATTTAAACAGTATAGTGTTGCTACAGAGACTGAAAAGTAGACCATTTATCATAGGAAACTGTAAGCATTTCTGTGTGAGTGTGCTTATGTATTGAAGTGTGTGAATGTGTGTCCTATTTTAAAATAGAAGTATTCTAGTCTCAGTTCTCATTGAAGCATGAAGACAATAAATCCTATACTCCAAAGACACCACCATACAAACATTTCAAAGTCAAAATATGACAATTGTTTATTTTGCCTCTGAGCCCTTTTCTTTCATAGAGGATGTAGAAAACAGTGGAGACTTGGAGGGGGGTTTGTGAAGAAAATTTCTTTGGTAGTTGCTGTCTCACTGCAAACTCCTGCCAGGGCAGGACAGTTCGGATTGCTCTCCCTTTGCCTCAGGTCCAAGGAGAAGAAAGGACTGTGAGAAGTTGGTATGGAGGTCCTAATGGACTGGTGCTGGGCCCCTTCCATGAAGTTTAGAGGCTGTGTGAGGAGCAGGGACCTGCGTTGGTGGTGGAGCAAGTGCCCCTGTGCTGAGATTGGCTTCCACTCTTGGACTTTGCTGGTGCTAAGGCTGTCAGAGTGGTTCCTGTGGATGAGATGGGGCCATGTGCAGAAGAGAGAGCCAGCCTGGAGCTTTACACAACCCTGTCCTAGAGAACCACCAGTAGGGGCAAAGAGATTCCAAGAGAGAGTGATCTATATGGAGTGGGCACCTGAAGAGCAAGAGCCGAGAAAAGTAGCCAGCAAGGGGAGAGGCATTTGCCTGGCTCACAGGACATCCACCTCAATGCCTCAGGGGAAACGTTTGTTCAAAGAGAGAAAGTCAACTGTGGTGTCTGCCAGGCCCAGAGAGTATAAAGTCATCTTTTACTCCCTCTTCTCTCCTTAGCTCCTTTATAATCAGAAAGCTGGGGAGCAAGGTAGGGGCAGGGAATTGGAGGCTTTAGGCAGAGAGACAAAGGGGAAGGATCATGTACTGTTCTACAACACAGTCTTCATGTCTGCAGAAGGCCCAGCTGGGTGCAAAAATATAACTTTAAATCAGTTTGAGTTTTGATCATTATATAGGACTAAACTTTCATATGTATGTATATATTCAGGCTCCTGCTATAACACCAAGTATGCATTTCTGAAAAACCTCTCATGTTGCAAAATCACACACTATAAATAACTGGCTTATGGGAAAAATAGAGTTGGGGCAGACCACTCAAAATATATGGAAATTTCTAACTAGACTACTAACAAAACCATAACAATTCTAATAAAAACCCTGGCATAGTTCCATCTCCACCAATATTTACACTCAGCCTCACAATCAGCTGATCCTTGTCTGCTCTTGGCCATAGATTTCTTTCACATTTGAGATGCAGGATAGTGAGGGCATTCAATTATGATGAGAACTTTAATCAAAACAAAAAATCAGATGCAGAGTGCAGACATTTTAAAATCAAGGTCCTTCCTTCCTCCCCCTTCCCTCTCCACTTCCACATCCTCCCTCTCTCCCTCCCTCCTTTCCTCCTTCCCTCCTTTCCTCCCTTCCTCTCACTCTCTCTCCCTTCCTTCCTTCTAATTGGCCAGCTTCATGTAATATCTTGTTGACGGCAAATAATCTCAGTGTCAAATTTTGGAAGATCCTAAGAAGTCATTTAATTGAAATTATTGAAAGGAAACTTTCAGCAAAACCATGAAGGATGCTCATCAGCACACTGGCCCACCTAGGCTCTTATTTCTTCATCATCATTTGCTCAGCTTATCTTGATTGCTTGATCAATGGGTTATTTTGCCAGCCATCTTTTCCTTCATTTGGCCCTTCATCCACTACTCAGCTGCCAGGCCCAAGTCTCCATGGTCTGTGTCTGATTTGTGTTGTGATACAGAACTTAAAAACAGCCAGCTAAACTACATAAAAAATAAATACTTCCAAATACCACCTAAAAACCTAATGGCATGGCTCTGATAACTATGTCTAGGAAATGTAAAATGTAAAAGAAAAATTTCAATTCAACACTAAACATGTACTGGATGCTTGAAAAAGAAAAATATCCATTTCTCTACCAATGACCACCAACCATAGGTAGTTGCATCCATGGCAGGAAAGAGTCAAGAGGAAGAGGTAGACCAGAGGGAAAAACAGATGGATAATAAGAAAAATAAGCCATCAGGTTACCAAGTTGAATTCTAGCAGAGTCTCTGTTGAAACTTCTCTCTCCTTCTACCACTGTCTCAGCCCATGCCTCCCTCAGGGTACTCACCTCATTCCCTGGTGACCAAGTCTTCTGGGTCTACTGCACATTTATTTAATAAGTATCTTGGCTGCACTCGGTTCCATTGATTGTGAACTTCTCACTTTTCATAACAAAATCTGTAGCCTGTAACAGCAGTGTGACTGAGAAAATTGCAATCCTGTTTCCAAGTGATCCACAGAGATCAGAACAATTCCTGAGGAACACTGTTTCTTTTGAACTATGTAATCTTCTTTTGTGGTCCTATGGTATCCAAAGGAAATCTAACCTTGTGACTTTATCAGGGACCAGAGAGAAAAGCATCTAGAATCCAAGATGAGTAACTGGCATTTAGGTTTGATGGGACACAATGGATTTAAATTGTTTCTGAGGTTAATCTTTTTTCCTTGACTTTGAAATTGTTTGTTATTGGTCAGAGGCCCATGTTTCCCACACAATGATAGAGCTGGAATCAAGGTTCTTATCCACTTGTTTCCAAAGTCCAGGCTTAGGTAACAAGGTCATTAAATTCAGAATAATGGACATAGTTTGCTAGGGAATTTAAGGGTATGATATCTTTGTGACTTGGTAGGCATTGTATCACCACAAAGGGAGCAGATTCCCTGTTGTACAATATGAAATTAGAATCCCAGCAATGATTCTTGCCCACCGTGTGACTTTGGGCAAGTTTCTTAACCTCTCTGAGTTTCTACATCTGTATAGAGGGAGTAAGGATTTATACATAATGAAGTTGTGAGAATTAAATGAGATTATGCATGTCAAGTACCGCATGCAGTGCCTGGAACATTTGGAAACAGTCAGATAGTACCTTGCTACTCCATTTTTGAGCCCTGTATTACTTTTTGGGAATTGAGCTGACTGGAACAAGTTTGATGTTTGTCTTAGTAAGGATGGGCTATGTTATACTGTCATAAAAAATAATCCTAAAATATCAGTGTCTTATAACAACAAAGGTTAGCTTCCTTCTTTCTGGGACCCTAGGTAGCAGAGTGGCCTCGTCCTGGAACATTGCCAGTAGTTGTGGCAAAGAAAAAGAGAACATGGCGAGGAAGAGATTGGCCCTTAAAACCTCCATCCAGAACTGACACACATCACTTCTGCCCACATTCATTGGTCAAGGCAAGTGACTTGGCCATACATAGGTTCAACAGAATGGAGAAATATACTCCTTCCACGTGGACAAGCAGCAAATATTGGTGAAGAATAGTAGTTTACCACAGGGTTGGTTCAGCTGAATGTTTATTTTCCAGCTTTATTTCTCTGAACTCTCCAGACAAACATGTGGAGTGAGTATCTGATCATATGATTATCCACTCATATGAGAAGTTTTTGTATAATCCTACCTACTTATCCTTTAAGTTTCAACTCAGATGCTGCTTCCACCATAGTCTTTTGGGATTCTCCTTGCTGAAAAATAAACTCTTTCCACTGTGGTATGACACTTTTCTTCCTAGAGCATGCACCACACACTTTCATGGATTATAATGTATTATTTGTATAGATTTTTTTTTCTTGAGAGTAATTATCTTCATGGAGTTTACAATCTGTATCTTATTCATCTTTAGGAAAATACCTAGTTCAGTGTCTTGCACATAATTGATTCAAATATTTATAGAGACAGACTGAAGATCTGAGGTGAGAAGTGATAATATTGGTGGGCAAGGTGGAGGAAAGTGGGTGTTACACAACAGAGAAGGGTCTCCTCTTGAAGGCAAATATATGTTTTCTGGAAAAACCTTGGTAGTAATCATGGGAAACTCCCTGGGGAAACTGGATGTCAGCTGAGACTCCTGAGAACTACTTGTGCAGGGTTCAGAAAGGACAGAGGCTGTTAGAGAAAATTAAAGTCATCAGACAAATATATCAGCTAGTTTATAATTAGCAATTACTGCAGGAAGGAGAAACATTTATCCCATTCTGACAACAAAGATTGCATAATTGCACCAAGAGTGTTTGCCCACACCCTTTCCAAGATGTGTTAAGCATTTACAAACAGAAACAAATAGCCTTAACATTGGTGGGAGCAGCAAGAAAACAGGCTTTCTTAGGCTGTCACTGATCCATGAACACTAGGCAACAACATGGTTACCATGTGGGTGGATGAACCATGTCTCCATGTTCATTTTCTTTACCAATAATCTCTCGTGCTTAGTCAGGTCTGAGAAAGAACCAAGAAAAATCAATTCATCCCAAGTTACTGGAGATACCAATAAATCACCTGTATATTTTTAATTCAATTATTAGGTATTGAGAATCTACTGTGTGCCAGACAGTGATAGCTTGAGTCTACCCAGTCTTTTAAATGACATAGAGTCTTATTCTCAATGCCTTTGTAAATGTTTTTCCCTCCACCTGAAATATTCTGATCTCTGTCCCCTACATACCCTTCTGGTTTTGCTTTAGACATCACATCAATTCGGAAGAATTTCTAGACCTCCAGAAAAAGGTTTCAGTTTCCCCTTCAATGTGCTTTTATAACAATATAAACTTCCTCACACACAAAAAAGCACAATTGTATTTTCTTGTTTAAATTGTCTGTAGTTCCCATTGGCCTATACACTCTTAGAAGGCAAGGCCTGTTTCTTGCTCACTTCTGTATCTCCTGCACCATTGTGATGCCTGATGAAAGTTGATTAATGTGTCATTATCTTTTTATGGCTATTATATGATTATATTATTACAATGTATTACCATGTCAATGCCCTATAATAGTGTTAAGTGTCTATGTACTTTTCAGGGATTTAGCCATTTGCAGCTAGCTGTAATTTTTGAAGAGCTATCTTCTATGTGTAGCATGCTTTTTGTTTCAGTGAGCTAAACAAAGCCAGGTTTGTCTCTGTGACTATCTTGTGGTGTGGTCTTGGGAAATAACTTTACGTCTTCAAACTTTTTCCCTCATTTGTCAAAAAAGAATGTGAAATAAGAGATGCCATATGTTTGACATTCTGTGGTGGCAACTGTGTGGTGATTTTGAAACATGACCCAAACATTTTTTAACTCTCCTCCCATTGAGTGGTGGGGTCTATGTTCCCTCCTCTTGAATCTGGGCTCTGTGACTGATAGTCCAATAGAATATAGTAGAAATGATGCTGTGCCAGTTTCTAGGCCCAGACTAAGAAACTGACAGCTTCTACTTCCTGCATCTTGGGATGCTCACATTTGAAACCCAGCCACCATGCCGCAAGGAAGCCCAGGTATTCCAAAGAGAGGCCTGCCATGGAAAGGAACTGAGTTCCCTGGTCCCCCGTCCCAACTGAGCTCTCAGATAACAGCCAGCTCTAAGTTGCCAGCCATGTGAGTGAGCCATTTTGAAAGTGAATCCTGCAGGCTTCCACTGAGCTGCCCTAGCTGATGCTGTGTAAAGCACGGAGGAGCTGTTCCTGCCCAGCCCTTCTCAAATTGCAGATATAAGAGTAAAGTAAATGATTGTTGTTGCTTTAAACCACTAGGTTTTGGAGTGGCTTGTTACACAGAAATAGATAATTGATATACACCTTTTGCTACTTCACAGTGTCTCAGACCTTTCATCCACTACAATATTCTGGTATGTATAAAATTAACTCCAGACCTTTGACAAATCAATGCTTACTCCAAATTTATTACAGGAACAAAAGCAGTAAGGATGAGATGCCATTAAACAATCAAATGCTGGTTGAGTAGTGCCTCTCCTGGGCTTCTCAGCAGAGGTTAATGGAGAAAACTTTGGTTAAATTAACTGATGTAGGTGACAAATGGGCCAACCACTCTCCATTGGAATGTAAGTTCTATGATTGGTGATAACTCTTTGAAGGACTTTCTGGAGATGACTGTCAATTACGGGTGGATCCCCAAACCACATGGGAGGCTTTCCCTTCATTTATTTTGTGCAAAGTAATGTTCTCAACAATAGCACTGAGGTATCCATTTACCACTGCCCCCCTCAGTGGCCTGGGGCTTGGAGCCGAGACCATTTCTTTCAAATGGCATTATGCTACATATAAAATAAGATATTTACATCCTCCAATAAATAAGTCTCTAGGTAAAACAGTCTAGGGTGCATAATGAAGAGAAGCTCTTCTTTTTCACTAGCTAAGACGTCAATCTTCAACAGGCTTGGGAAATAAGGATTGATGGTGACATCTTTGTGCTACCATTGTGGTTTCTGGGACTGGTGGCTTCTGGACTAGGTACCAGGACCGAACTTCTGTGATGATTACTCTTCTACGGGAGGGAGTTGCTTTTCCCCCTTAGAGCACAATGGTTGTGAGCAACAGCCCTGGAGCCAAATAATCTGGGTAAAAGCCCAGCTCACTAGCTGCATGACCTTGTACAAGTTACTAGGCCTTTCTATGCCTCCATTTTCTCATCATGGTGATAATACTAGTGACTGTTTAATATGGTTGTTTTTCTAAGGTTAAACAGATTAATATGTATAAAGCATTTAGAACAATGCCTGTAATATTGTTTGGATGTTCATCCCCTCCGAATTCATGTTGAAATGTGAGCTCCAATGTTGGAGGTGGGCGCAGTGGAAGGTATTTCAGTCACGGAGGCAGATCCTTCATGAATAGCTTGGTGCTGTCCTCTTGGTAATGAGTGAGTTCTGACTCTATGAGTTCACACAAGATCTGGTTGTTTAAAAGAGCCTGGCACCTCCTCCCTGTCTCTCTTGCTATGTGATATGCCTGCTACCCCTTTACCTCCTGCCATGATTGGAAGCTTTCTGAGGCCTTCACTAGATGCAGATGCTGACACCATGCTTCCTGTACAGCCTGCAGAACCATGAGCCAAATAACCCTCTTTTCTTCATACATTTCCCAGCCTCAGGTATTTCTTTATAGCAGTGCAAATGGAGTAACACAACCTGCAATGTAGAAAGCACTATATAAGTGTTAGCTATTACTATTACTGTTAATATTGTCATTAGTTAATTTTATTTTTATTTTCTTCTTACCTTACAGCTGATTACCTTGCCTATAATCAGATCCTTTATGTATGGACACCAAGCAGAGCTGCCACATTCAGAAGGCCTTTTATTAATTGCAAAAGTGCAAAGCATACCATTGGAACAGGGAACACTTTGGGCATCCTCTTTTCCTCTCTTATTCCTGGGACTTTGTCCGCCACAGCACTCTCCTCTTAGTTATTCCTCCTCCTAGGAACTGCCCACTCCCATTCCACTTCTACTAGTCCCTTTTTATACCATCTTTTGAATAACATATTTGAGAAAAGATTTGGGGTTTGAGGCCTCGTATATTTTGGGAGTTTTTTTCCCCCAACACTCAGGTTTAAGTTTACACCTCAGATTGCATTCCCTGGAAATGGATTCTGAGATAGAATTGTGTGTAGAAGGTTTACCGGGTTGTGCTCCGGAGAAATACACGCAGAAGGAAGTGAGGAAGGCAGGACTGGACAAAGGCAGAAGACTCATGATGGGGTTGCTACAGAAGCCTCAGTTGATCCTATGGGGAGTGCTAGATCAGGGAAGGCCCTTCAAGTTGTGCCAAATTGAGGTTTATGGGGCCAGGCTTTTGAATCTCCAAATCAGACACTGAAGCCGAACTACCTGGAGGAGGCATAAACTTGGGCAGGCTGTTTCTCATAGGCAAGGGCACTTCATGTGAAGGGGTGCAGCTGTGAATCATCTGCAGCTGATAGTTCCAGCAGCTGTGGATGGGTGCATTGACCCTGAGAAGAGGATCTGGACAGAGCACCACAGTGTCCACTAATGCAGACAATTTGTTTCAAGAAAGATATATTTCTAGTGAAAAGAGCTTTGAAGTATACTCACAAGGGGTATACGACCCAGGCAAATTATTGAATCTCTCTCACCCTCCTTTTCTCCTATACATTAGAGACGAGATCATTTCTAAAGGCTAACAGGGCTCTGCGACTGCATCTTTCCTACGGGGAATACTCAGTCAAGTCTAGCTCCCGTCCCATCTTGCTCAATTGCATGACACCAAAAATCTTAGGTCCAGAAATTCTAGCCCCGGTATTTTCAAATGGCTCTGGGGCCTGTATGTCTGTTCTCACTTAGCGCTAGCCCTGAGGGCAGGAAGTGAATGCCACTTAAACACCTACAATGAGCCAGGCTCTCTGCCAGCTCATGTCACCTTCACCACAACACTGAGGGCAGGTGTTAGGTCCTCATTTTACACAGGAGGAAACTGAAGCTCAGACAGGTGAAACGACTTGCTTAAGGTTATACGGCTAATAAGGGGCAGAGACAAGACTCAAATCCAGGTTCATACACTGCTTCGTGTACTGCTGCCCTGGCCCAGGTATAATGCTCTTCACTTTAAAGCCCAAGCTTCCAGAATATAGCTGGAAACAAAAAATTAAAATTTTAAGGGGGATTAATATTTTACAAATATTGATGTAATTTTCTATTCTGCCTTCCCGAGCATGTGATTGTACTCTAGTTGGCTCATGATACCCAAGTACCTAGAAATATTTTTGAAGCTATGTGTGTGTATGTGTGTCTGGGTATGTGTTAGGGTTAAGAAATGTTAAGGAATACAGAAAGAGCATGACCATATTTGCAGAATATGATTGTGCAGCAGGGCAACAGCCTTGTAAGTCAGGCTATAGTCTTAGAAAAGGATTTGCTCAGTTTTTAAAGCTCATTCCCTTTTTACAACATAGCATATCCAGCCTCAAGGACCCAGAGTAGAACTAAAACACACTGAGTCCGCACAGCAAAGCCATGAATCTTGCTGCTCAGTACTAGAAGGAGAATATGACCCAGGGAACTAAGAGATAGCTGAACCCCTTTCCCTCCCAGAAGAAAGTGGGAAGGTGAAAGAGGTAAGAGGAAAATGGAGATCAAACTAAGCTGTTATGCGTCCCTGATTGTTTTCGCTCCAGGTGTCAGTAAGGAGATGGTGAGGGGATTTAGAGAAATTAGGGTAATGCCAAGAGTGAATGAGGCATAGCATGGCTGGACAGAGGAAGCCCCTAGGTTAAACTTTGTGGTACTGCCAGTGTTCAATTCCTGGACTTGGAGTTACCATAGACTTGGAGTTGAGAATCCATGGACTTTTCCCAGGGATCCCCTGTGACAGAATGAAGAACAATTTTACCAAGTCTTGGGGTAGATATCTGGGCCAACAGGCATGATGGAGCACTTGGCAGAGACCCAGGGATTGGTCAGTAACCAGTGGGGGTTGAAGTGAAGCCAAGTCACCACTGAGTTGGAAACAAGCTGAGAGGGTTAGCAAACAAGGGATTTATCACCCACAGCCCTCAGTGGATAGTGGGGACACAGTAAATAGTCCATTCAAAAGGGGACTAAGGTGTTCCCCTTATTGCTTTGGAGGCAGAGGTCACCATGCCTGAGGAACTCAAGCTCTTCCTGCCATCATGAGGATGCATTAGTCCCCCGAGTCCTGTCCCATTGAATAATAGTGTGTTAGATATTATTTTCCCTATTCCCACACAGGATTCATTTTCATCATTTTCTGCACCTACCGGCTCCCTTGACTTCTGGCTTCTGGCTGCCTTTGGCTAATGGACATCACCAGCAGGAAGGCAAGAGTGTGGGTAGAAAGATTGGGCTTATTTTCTTCCTGCTCCCTCCATACCTGACAGTGGATTAAAGGGGACTGCATTCCCCTGATGAAGGTCACAGCTTCTAATGAGCAGCCCTCTCCCATAGCCATAAGCCTCACCAGGCTCTGGAACTCTTACCTCCTTTTACTCTTTTAGGCTTAGGGGTGGCAGCATCCTCCTACTGTTGTGGGCCTTAGGTGCTTTCCTGTCTCTTGTTGGCTTCTCTTAACCCTATCTACACCTTTGAAAAATAGACCCTTAATTAAATGAACCCCTTTTGACTGTGGTTTCCATCTGGATAGAATGACTTTCTGTACTGGTTTGCCCCCAGACAGTCCCAGTCTATTCCAATTATTCCAGTATAATTATTTCAGCATCCTGCTTTACTCTCAGAAGTTCCTGGTTTGGACAGTATCCTACTCCTGGGACCCTGACTGCTGTAGCATCTTAGGGAGGGTGGCAGGAGGAAGTGTTATAGGTTATATTTGAACCATACTGCGCCTTTAACTAACTGGCTTTCCTGCACACTCACAGGAAGGTATCCGATTAGTTATAGGCGCAATCAAAGAAGCTAAATTTCCTCTACACTTGCAGGTTGTGATGTGAATGATTTTTCAAGTCCTATTTCTCAGTCGTCACTCCTGGGGGACAGGACTCTACCTTATGCATCTCTGCCAGCTCAGCTATACCAAGTTCCCTGTCTGGCCCAATGTTCATAAACACTGTCTGAATGAACAATAAAGGAATGGTGTCACTATATTCAATCAGCGTGACAACTCACTCACACATAGAGGTAACCATGGCACCAGTTCTTACAGGAGCTGCACATATTTCACAGAAGAAGATGCTGTTAAAGAAAAAGGAATGGGAGGAATGGATGTGTGTGTGTGTAGGTTTGGACATGAGATTATAATCTAAATACGAATTCACAATGAAGTCTCATTTCTGTTATTAGGGTGAGCATGAAATTCAAAGATCTGCCTGCAGATACTGTGGTCCCAACAACGAGCATCCCTGAGTGCAGTCAGCCTCCTTGCATCAGGAGTTAGAACTCACTGCCTCTACCTCCTGCCTGACCTCTTTCTCTCTTTATCTGAACAAATATGAATAGAAGAATCTCAGTAGAACTCATTTGTTTCTCTTGAGAAGCAGGAGTCTGGGGTACTCAACAACCACAACTGCCTATGACAACTTCTCAGAAACTCAACCAGCCAAGAGTAGCCTTAGCCCTTCTGGGTGGGCTTGCACTTTCTCTCAGGCAATGATGTTCATTACTGAGATGCTGGTGGCCAGAGGTGGGTGTTGTGACAGGGAGTTTCCTGTGCACCTTGAGCCAGGCCTGGGTGATTCCACAGTTGTAGTCCTGAAAATGACACTTATCTCATACTCATCACGGTGGGTCTCTGAGTACTCTTCGATTTTGACTACCGCTCCTCTGGGCTCTTTCTCCCTGCCATACAGGGCTCACCCTCATATTAAGCAACCTCTATCCTCAGGTCCGGGATCCATTTGGGGTCACCTTTTTGCTACAGCAACTTGTAATGACCTCCCCTGCGGTGGGCTTGTTATTTATGGGCTCCTTCTTACCTTTTCTCTGGCCATGACCACAAGCATCCCTGAGATTCCTGATAGAGTCTCTGCATTCTGATTCTAGCTCCTTACGACTGCCCCCACTTGTTTCCTATACCCTAAAAGGACAATGGGTTCCCCAACTCAAGAGATGTGTCATGCTTAACACATGACTGCACATTTTTGTCACTCATCCCATCAAGAGCTAAAGTCTAATCCCCTTCCTCTTGAACATGGCCTGGCCATAGTGGTTTGCTTCTAACAAATAAAATGCAAAGAAAATTATTCTTTGTAATTAGACCTAAACTACATATGAAATTATTTCATCTTAAAAGATGAGACAGCATTGGCCTGGCTCTCTGTCTTTTTTGAGAGGCTCACTCTTGAAACCCAACCCAGGCACCAGAGACAGGCCACAGGTGGGTGTTCTGGCCTACAACCCCAGCGGAGGTCCTAGTTAACAGCCAGCATTAACCACCAGATACATGAGTAAGGACACCTTCATGAGAACTCCAGTTCCAGTCTCTGTCTGACTGCAACCATTTAAGAGACCCTCAAGAGAAAACCAGCTAGCCGAGCCCAGTCAACCCCCAGGCCTATGAAAGATAATATTAATAAATGGTTGTTGCTGTTTTAATGCCATCGTGTTTGGGGTGGTTTCTTAGGCAGCTATAGACAACCATAATGAGAGGCAAGAAGAACTTGGATAAAGCTCCCAGAGAGCCAGAGGGTGATTAAAAGGTTATATATAAAACATGATAACATGCTGGGGAGGCTGAGCTTCTAGCCAACCAAAGGAAAGATCAAGAGGAAATTTAAAAAATATCTTTAAAAACGCAACAAAGGAGACTAAACCTTCTTGAGTTCCAGTGAGGACAGCATAACAAGAAATCAGCTTAAATTGTAGCATGACAATTTGGGATTGATGTAAGCAGTGATTTTTGAGTGGGGAAAAAGCCCTGGGTATTCATATTTTCACATATCATATATCCCCTTTATTGTCCTCCTACCCAGATAGGTGCCTGCCCTTCCTTCATGTTCACTGTGGTTTCTAAAAACTATTAATACAAAATATAATAAATACAGATTGAAGATAAAATGCATTGATTAGTTTATAGATATTCATTATTTGGGTTTTAAAGAATTAACAAAGAAATTATGTCCAAACAAGATTTCCTTAGAACAAGTGTCATCTCCTTAAATAGTATAATTTTTTAAAAATTAACACACCTGGGTTAGTTGGTTTGGAGCTATGTAATATAATTTGCCAAAAAGATTCATGTAGAAGTGTGTACTGGAGAGATATCACGTAGCATTCTCGTTATACATGAGACTGTTTTGCAATTCCATGGCTTTCAACTTTCTTCAACCTGGAAGCACCCCCATCTTACCTCATCTGCCTGTACAGTTACCTGTTGCTAAGTAACAACTGCACCCTACCCAAAATAAAATATAGCCTACCTTCCGTATCTGTGGGTTTCACATATGTGGATTCAACCAACCATGAATTGAAAATATTTGAAAAAAATAAAATGGATGGTTGCATCTGTACTGACAAGTAGACATTTTTTCTTGTCATTATTCCCTAGAGTGTAACAACTATTTACGTAGCATTTACATTGTATTAGGTATTATGAGTAATCTAGAGATGATTTAGTATACAGGAGGATGTGCAAAGGTTATGTGAAAATACTATACTAGTTTATACCAGGGACTTGAGCATCATTGGATTTTGGTATCCTCAGGGT
This sequence comes from Pan paniscus, assembly GCF_029289425.2. NCBI lineage: Eukaryota > Metazoa > Chordata > Mammalia > Primates > Hominidae > Pan > Pan paniscus. Next base: position 44,151,306 of record NC_073272.2, read on the forward strand.
CCTGGAACCAATCCCTCCACAAGTATGAAGGGACAACTATATTATGTAAGCAGTTATTTTTGAGTGGGGGAAAAAGCCATGGGTATTCATATTTTCACATATCATATATTGCCTTTATTGTCCTCCTACCCAGTTAGGTGCCTGCCCTATTTATATAGCTCATGATTCTGAGGATTGGTTGAGTCCCATGGTGTCTTTGAAACTCTAGTCTGAGACTTTGCTATACTGTATATAGTTTGGAGACGTGTTGAGCCATCAGCAGGTGAGGTGCTCCATAGCCACCAGGAGTACTGTAGTTCATGAACAGAGACTCAGAAACCCTTGACTGGACCGCCGCCCTCACTCAGTCTTGAAATATCGTTTGTTTTTATTCCCCACCCCTTCCACACTTACCCATCCACTGACACTCTTTGGGCAGGAACCTGGATTTACAGAAAACATCCAGAAACCTCTTGAAGGAACAAGAATGACCCTCCTGCATCTTAAAGGTAATCACAAAAGCTGAACTCGGAGAATTTTTTTCCTCCTGCTTCTGCTGAAATTTTTTGATGCTGGAAGGCATTTATTCAGCTTTTATTATTTTCTTATTAAAGAATATTTAATCTTACTAGTCGGTTGGTGTGGGTGGTGATCACTTCAGAGGGAAGAAAAAGAAATCCAAGCATATTTCTGTGGAAAAAATATGTGTTAACCATTATATGATGGTACATTATTTAGGGTTAATATACAGTTCAGGAAAGAACATAAGAGAATAGCTTCCAAACCATACAGAAAGCAAAATCAACTCTGTGTAAACCATACCCTGTATTAACAAACTCTGAGCTGTGTTATCTTGGAAACCAGATTCATTTGCTGGTGGACATTTTTTCTGAATTAACTTATTGTTTATAAAGTACCCTGGAGCTACAAAGTAACATTGGTTATACAATGGATCAGAAATTCTCTTGACCTACAATGTTGAAGGCTCAAAAAAGAAGGCCCAGGAGAACTAAGAGAGGGCCTTGGAATGTTTACCTTGTAAGTACCAAGGCCAGAATCTTGAAGAAAACATATAAATGACACTGCCATTAAACAAATCACAGTTTAGTAAAATGTTAATCTAAGTTTGTCCTACCATTTGCTATGGTAGAACAATCCCTTTAGTTTAACTGCCCCAGGAAACAATACTCTGTCTGTGATAGACTGGTTATTTCTTAATGTCTTCATGATCTGTGAAATGGAAAATAATAATAGTAATAGTAATAGTAATAATACCCCCTTCATGAGGTTGTTTTGAGTATTGCATGAAGTAACACATAAAAATGTGTAGCCCAGTGACTGGTACTTAATACTAGCTAACACTCAGAGTCATGATGAGTATTACTGCTAGTAGGCATCATAATGCAGGTAAGAACATGTGTTTTTAAATTTGATATAATTGAATTTAAATGCCAATTGCTTTTTTAAAAACATAAGTAGCAACACATCCTTGGGTATATCACCATAAAATTGTGATAATATTACCTATCTTATATAGTTGCTATGAGGCTTAACTGGAATTACTTACAAAAATAATTGAACACAGTGTCTGGCACATGGAAATTAATGAATGAATGATAGCTCTTATTACTCTTTGGAACTTCTATAGTATCTAGAGAGATATGTTTGGTCTGTGCCATACCTGATGGTATGCAAAAACAAGCCACTGTGCCTGAGGATTTGCGGTAATTGTGGGCTGAGTCAGCTCAGGTCCTCCTAGAAGATGGGATTAGATGTAAAATGACTTATTGGGAGAGGCTCATTTTGATGGATAAATGGGCAGTAAGCAAGAGTAGGCAGAGAGAACCTTCAGAGTGGGAGGCAGGTCTGACTCCTGTGGAAAGAGAGAGGAAGGAAGGAAGGGTGGGTAGGGAGAGACTCTGATGGCAGTGCAGCTCTGAGAAAGTCTCACCCAGGCTGATGGGGAGCCCCAGAGCACAGACTGCACATAGGAGAGGTTCCCTGTCAGGCAGGAATAGCCCAGCTCTAGTTCTCTCACTGTACTTTGCCACTGGCCTGGGGTAAGCACAACCTTGGCATGGGTGCCACGGTGGATCTGAAGGTTTTGCAGCTGTAGACTGTCAGCAAATGATGCTCCTCCTCTGAGCAGGGCTCTTGAAGGGAGATCTGAATGCCGTACCTCTATGGCCACCGAAAGGTGCCAAGTTAAGCAGCATCCCAGTCAGAATTATCTTTGTTCATATTAGTTAGGGCTGGTTTGGGCCAAGCCCTCATAACAGACCCTCTCTAAATGTGAAATTGAATAGAATTTTTTAAAAATAAGAAATACTGCATGGAGTATTTATAGAGAACAATTGAGGCACTTAATTGAAAAACTATGATATTATGAAAAATTAACAGTTTTCATTTAGAAAAGAGTAACACAGGTGCCAACTTGTCCTGTTTGATTCCTGGAAGGAAGACAGACCCTACATTTCTTTTCTATATGTAATTGAAAAAAAAAACCGGAGATTTTAAGTGACATCTTTAGTTATGAAGTTTCAATAATTCATTCTGGTGTCTATTCCTAATTGCACTGATCAGATTTATTTAAACTTTCTGTTTTAGAGGGATCTCAGGAATATAATAGTAGAGGTAGAGTGGAGGAATGTAGCCAGTCTACATTTACCTCTTATTTCTACTTCTACAAAACCTTTGTGTTTTCCATGTGTCCTTTGTATTTTCCTCATATTTTGTGATGTCAGGGAGGGAACTCTTTTCCTGTACCCTGTTAGGTTTAGTGACTGGGGCCGATGAACTAAACTGACAAGAGACAGATAAGGAAGAGAAAAGACAGTTTTTAATCACCAACATGCATGTGCATATGGGAGTTCACAAAGAAATACGACTCAAAGAGGCAGTTCGAATTTGGAGCTTATACACCATCTTAATAGGGGAAGGGGAGAGAGAGAAAGGATATTTATCGAAAAACAAATGACTTTTTCTTGGAAAGATAAATAAGCCCTTAGGAGAATAAATGGGAGATATGAGCGTTTCTCTGACAATATCTGTTTAGCTGTGGTGTGGAGACTTCTCAATCTCTGATGATAAGAGTCAGTCTTCCCCAGTTTCTCACAAGAAGAGGATTTATGACAGTTGAGTTCTTCTGAGTTCTTTGGGAAGCTCTACTTTTAGGCAGATAAGGGATTTTAGAAATTCAAATGTCTTCTCAAAATAATTTTTTATGCTACAGAGACATACTCTGAACCCCTTCAGTGACATGGATACTGAAATATTGGTTTGCCACACAATTTGAGGGCCCAGAACAAAGGTAGTGCGTAAAGCTCACTAATACTACTGGTATTACCTTGCCAGTTCAGTGTTTACTTACTGGAAATAATTTAATAGTGGTGGAAAACAATCCAGAGGAGCCCATAAGTGGCATTTGCTGATGGCATAGGTCCTGGAAACACCTTATTGGAAAGAAAAAAAATTACAACTTTTCTAATCAGAATATTACCATAATAAGGAAAAGGAATTGGAATTGAGGGAATGGGAAAGGGAAGAGAAAGTATGAACAGTATCAGACAGGAAATTTCAGAGCCAAGAAATAACAGGTTTGTGGCTGGATAAACTGACTGCTTAAGAAAAGCCAACAGGGGTGAACCAATGAAAATGTCACATGACTAGGGAATTGACAGGGCTAGTAAAATCAGCAGCAGGCCTGAAGAAATTAAACCTTGGCAGTCCAGGCAGAGACCATGATCACCGTTGCTATGACCCATTCTGAATTTTCTACCTGAGTTGAAAATGAGGTGAGAGTGAAAACAAAAGTTGATATTTACACTGCTGGTATCCTATGGAATCATTGTAGAGTTTTTGATGAAAAACAATGTAAGTTCTGTTGTTTTTATTTTTTATTTTTTATTTGTTAAAAGATGAGCATCTCTGAAAGGCAAGGGCAACAGGATTACATACTAGATAAGTTTGCTGATATAACTTTGCCTTTGGCCAGAGTAATGCAGGACTAAATAGTGGACTCAAACTTTTGTTAAGAGTGTGTTCGAGGTTCTGCTAGAGGTTGGTAATTACTTGATACCATTGACTAAACAATACTCCTATACTATCTGGGAATTGATCCTCTTTGAACAAATGAGTATATTCAATACTATTTGTTGCACCATTGTTTTTAATGACAAAAAATCTGTAAATAATCTGAGCATATATCAATAGAGAAATTACTGAATAAATTGTATTATATTTATACTATGCAGCTATTAAGAATGTGTTAGATCAATACTTACTGACCTTGAGAGATATCTATGAAGAAAAAAATACCATGATGTTAAAAAATATTCCAAAATTACACCTGAGAGACTTTGAAACTTCTTTTGTTTATGATTTGAACCATATATGAATCCATCTGGTTGATAATAAAAAGCAAATTATTAAATTATAGTTCTTTCAATTTAGCTAGTAGATAGCACTTATCTTGTGTTTGGCACACTTTTCTCTGCCTCAACATAGCTGAAATAATCTTGAGAAAATAGTATTATAATAGTATAATAATAAAATTACTACTTTTTAAAAGTTAAAGGAGTAAGTAGATTTGGGGTGGTAAAAGGTGGAGTAATAAATGTGCTAAATTGTTTGTTTACAGTTAGGTACTTTAAAAAATGTTTAAATTCGAGACGAAAAGCAAAGATGTTTTATACTTCTTTTTGAGTAGTAGGAGAAGAGATAGAGAAGCAAAAGTGATCAATGTAAAAGGTGTAGAATTGCCTATATGACTTCATATTGATACAGCTCCCATGAATGGAGGAACACTAGGGTTCTTGATCCTCATGCCAGTTTAGATAAAATGACACGGACACACATGGAGTGGTTTTAAGGAGCGGAGAGTTTAATAGGCAAGAAAGAAGGAAGAAGAAAGAAGGAAGAACTCCCCTCCCCCCGTACAGAGACAGAGGGAAGGGAGCTCCAAAGCCGAGAGAGGAGACCCCAAGTGCCACAGATACCAGCCAGTTTTGTGAGTAGGCTGGAGGAGGTGGTGTCTGATTTGCACAGGGCTCTGGGGATGGTTTGACCAGGCATGTCATTCACGTAGCCCTCGAAAAAGCTGGCCCTCCCACCCTAGCCTTTTAATATGCAAATACAGGGCACCAGGATGTTCTACACACGTGGGGATATGTGGGGGCTGTCATGTTGCCAGGAACATGTGGGGCAAGGACAATAAGGCCTGGAGGGATCGCCATGATTGAGTGGACGATTTCTAATGGCTTGCATTTGCATATCAAAGGTTGCTGGCCTGGCTCTAAGAGCTGCTTTAAAAAGGAAGTTTCCAAGGACCACTTTTCCTCTCTATCTGCCTAAAATAATTTCTTAATAACTCCTACAAAAATATGTGTATAGAGCATTGCAGTTTTAAAGACATTTTCACATCTAGCTCCCTACGTGTCAGAGAGCTGGATATATGCCTGCCATTTCACAGAAAAAAAAAGCAGAATGTCTCTGAGTGCTGGCTAAATTGGACAATTGATAAAATCTGTATGTGGAGTCAGTCAAGAGAAAATTAAGGTTTTCTTCATTGGAGTTTGGAATTGAGATATTCTTCAGTGTAAATAAATACATGAGCTGCGCTGTGGATGAACTCACAGCTCTCCTGTATTTTACAGAGGCTCTGAAAGATTTGGAAGCAGAATGAGGATGGAGTAGAAGGGATACCATCTGGGTTGTGATGCAAGTTAAGAGGAAAGAGCAGAGGACTTAGGGTATAGAGGTCACAGATGAATTAAAGTGATGATTATGATGAGTCTGGGTACAGAACTCCCACTTCTGGTAAGGTTGGACTAGTTAATTAAGACTAGCCCTCCTGCTGAAGACAACTAAGAAAAGCTGACACATACACATGAACACAAACATACACACACACACACATACTTCGTATTAAAATGATATTCTCAAAAGTGCCAGATAAGTTAGCTAAAATATATAAAAAAAAATAGAGTAGAGAATTACTGGGCCAGAAACCACAGGAAGATAGATTCTCAGGGAGTGAGGCAGGGTTTGGGGCCAGTTTTCCCTTGGGATAGCTGTCATTTCCTTAGCAGGTGACTAAGAACCTAAAAGGTTGAATGCTGCTTTTGATAGCATTATAAGTGTAGAGATACAGGGTTTGACATTCAGGGCTCTCTGAGGCCTTAGTACCATAGAAGGTCTATATCCTAGGAGTAAGGGTATACCTGATACAAGCTTTCACAAATACTGTAGCTCAACTCATGTTCAATCCCTGAGTGGATTGCAGTGATACTGAATGAGCTTAATCCTCAGATAAAGGCAGAAGCAAAGGAAAATCTACTTTGGAGGAGGCTAATAGTTTCTTAGGCCTCACATAATTTCTATGAATATTTTATAAATACAATGTCTGGCAAACAAAATTTAGCCAGATGCATAAGAGACAAGATCACCTAAAAGAAAACCAGCAGAAACAACAGATAAGGAATAATCAAATACACAGCTTAAAATACTTTTTACTGTGCTCAGAGACAGAAATTAAAATTGAGAAAATAGGCATATAATTGGAAATATGTAAAAGAATGAAAAATAAAGTTCAGAAATGAAAAACACAACAAAAAATTAAGAACTGGTGGCTGGCAAGATAGCCGAATAGGAACAGCTCTGGTCTGCAGCTCCCAGTGAGATCAATGCAGAAGGCAGGTGATTTCTGCATTTCCAACTGAGGTACCCAGCTTATCTCACTGGGACTGTTTAGACAGTGGGTGCAGCCCACGGAGGGCAAGCCAAAGCAGGGTGGGGTATCACCTCACACAGGAAGCACAGGGGTCAGAAAACTCCTTCCCCTAGCCAAGGGAAGCTGTGAAGGACTGTGCTATGAGGAACAGTGCACTCTGGCCCAGATACTACCCTTTTCCCATGGACTTCGCAACTCACAGATCAGGAGATTCCCTCGGGTGCCTATGCCACCAGGGACCTGGGTTTCAAGCACAAAACTGGGCAGCTATTTGGGCAGACACCGGGCTAGCTGCAGGAGTTTTTTTTTTTTTCATACCCCAGTGGTGCCTGGAATGCCAGTGAGACAGAACCATTCACTCCTCTGGAAAGAAGGCTGAAGGCAGGCAGCCAAGTGCTCTAGTTCAGAAGATCCCACCCCTCGGAGCCCAGCAAGCTAAGATCCACTGGCTTGAAATTCTCGCCACCAGCACAGCAGTCTGAAGTTTACCTGGGACACTCAAGCTTGGTGGGGGAGGGGCATCTGCAATTACTAAGGCTTCAGTAGGCAGTTTTCCCCTCACAGTGTAAACAAATCCACCAGGATGTTTCAACTGGGCGGAGCCCACCACAGCTCAGCAAAGCCACTGTAGCCAGGCTGCCTCTCTAGATTCCCCCTCTCTGGGCAGAGCATCTCTGAAAGAAAGGCAGCAGCTACAGTCAGAGGTTTATAGATAAAACTCCCATCTGCCTGGGACAGAGCACCTGGGGGAAGGGGCAGCTGTTGGGTCAGCTTCAGCAGACTTAAACATTCCTGCCTGCTGGCTCTGAAGAGAGCAGCGGATCTCCCAGCACAGTGCTCAAGCTCTGCTAAGGGACAGACTGCCTCCTCAAGTGGGTCCCTGACCCCCATGCCTCCTGAGTGGGAGACACCTCCCAGCAGGGGTCAACAGACACCTCATATAGGAGAGCTCCGGCTGGCACCTGGTGGGTGTCCCTCTGGAAAGAAGCTTCCAGAGGAAGGAACAGGCAGCAATCTTTGCTGTTCTGCAGGCTCCACTGGTGATACCCAGGCAACACTCCAGCAAACTGTGGCAGACCTGCAGCAGAGGGGCCTGACTGTTAGGAGGAAAACTAACAAACAGAAAGAAATAGCATCAACATCAACAAAAAGGACGTCCACACAGAAAACCCAACTGAAGATCACCAACATCAAAGACCAAAGGTAGATAAATCCACGAAGATAAGAAAACCAGCACAAAAAGGCTGAAAATTCCAAAAACCAGAAAGCCTCTTCTCCTCCAAAGGATCACAGCTCCTCACCAGCAAGAAAACAAAACTGGAGAGAGAATGAGTTTCACAAATTGACAGAAGTAGGCTTCAGAAGGTGGGTAATAACAAACTCCTCCAAGCTAAAGGAGCATGTTCTAGCTCAATGCAATGAAGCTAAGAACCTTGAAAAATGGTTAGAGGAATTGTTAACTAGAATAACCAGTTTAGAGAAGAACATAAATGACTTAATGGTGCTGAAAAACACGGCACAACAACTTCGGGAAGCATACACAAGTAACAATAGCTGAATCAATCAAGCAGAAAAAAGGATATCAGAGATTGAAGATCAACTTAGTGAAATAAAGCATGAAGACAAGAATAGAGAACAGAGAATGAAAAGGAATGAACAAAGCCTCCAAGAAATATGGGACTATGTGAAAAGACCAAACCTACATTTGACTGGAATACCTGAAAGTAACAGGGAAAACAGAGCCATGTTGGAAAACACTCTGCAAGATACTATCCGGGAGAATGTCCCCAACCTAGCAAGACAGGCCAACATTCAAATTCAGGTAATACAGAGAACACCACAAAGATACTCCTTGAGAAGAGCAACCTCAAGACACATAATTCTCAGATTCACCAAAGTTGAAATGGAGGAAAAAATGTTAAGGGCAGCCAGAGAGAAAGGTCAGGTTACCACAAAGGGAAGCCCATCAGACTAACAGCAGATCTCTCTGCAGAAACCCTACAAGCCAGAAACAGAGTGGGGGCCAATATTGAACATTCTTAAAGGAAAGAATTTTCAACCCAGAATTTCATATCCAGCCAAACTAAGCTTCATAAGCAAAGGAGAAAAAATAAATCCTTTACAGACAAGCAAATGCTGAGAGATTTTCTCACCACCAGGCCTGCCTTACAAGAGCTCCTGAAGGAAGCACTAAATATGGTAAGGAAAAATCAGTACCAGCCGTTGCAAAACCAAACCAAAATGTAAAGACCATCAACACTATGAAGAAATTGCATCAACTAATGGGCAAAATAACCAACTAGCAACATAATGACAGGATCAAATTCACATATAACAATATTAACCTTAAATATAAATGAGACAAAAGTCCCAACTAAAAGACACAGACTGGCAAATTAGATAAACAGTGTGCATCAGTGTGCTGTATTCAGGAGACCCATCTCACATGCGTAGACACACATAGTCTCAGAATAAAGGGATGGAGGAATATTTACCAAGAAAACGGAAAGCAAAAAAAAAAAAAAAAAAAAAAAAGGCAGGGGTTGCAATCCTAGTCTCTGATAAAACAGACTTTAAACCAACAAAGATCAAAAAAGACAAAGAAGGGCATTACTTAATGGTAAAGGGATCCATGCAACAAGAAGAGCTAACTATCCTAAATATATATGCACCCAATACAGGAGCACGCAGATTCATAAAGCAAGTTCTCAGAAACTTACAGAGAGACTTAGACTCCCACACAATAATAGTGGGAGACTTTAACACCCCACTGTCAATATTAGACAGATCAAAGAGACAGAAAATTAAAAAGGATATTCAGGACTTGAACTCAGCTCTGGACCAAGTGGACCTAATAGACATCTACAGAACTCTCCACCCCAAATCAACACAATATACATTCTTCTCAGCACCACATTGCACTTATTCTAAAATCAACCACAAAATTGGGAGTAAAACACTCCTCAGCAAATGCAAAAGAACAGAAATCGTAACAAACAGTCTCTCAGACCACAGTGCAATCAATTAGAACTCAGGATTAAGAAACTCACTCAAAACCACACAACTACATGGAAACTGAACAACCTGCTCCTAAGTGACTACTGGTAAATAACGAAATTAAGGCAGAAATAAACAATTTATTCAAAACCACTGAGAACAAAGACACAATGTACCAGAATCTCTGGGACACAGCTAAAGCAGTGTTTAGAGGGAAATTTACAGCACTAAATGCCCACAGGAGAAAGCAGGAAATATTTAAAGTCAACATTCTAACATCACAATTAAAAGAACTAGAGAAGCAAGAGCAAACAAATTCAAAATCTAGCAGAAGACAAGAAATAACTAAGATCAGAGCAGAACTGAAGGAGATAGAGACACGAAAAACCCTTCAAAAAATCAATGAATCCAAGAGTTGGTTTTTTTGAAAAGATCAACAAAATAGATAGACCACTAGCTAGACTAATAAAGAAGAAAAGAGAGAAGGAAATAGACACAATAAAAAAATGATAAAGCAGAGATAACTACTGATCCCAAAGTAATGCGCACTACCATCAGAGAATACTGTAAACACCTCTATGCAAATAAACTAGAAAATCTAGAAGAAATGGATAAATTCCTGGACACATACACCCTCCCAAGAATAAACCTGGAAGAAGTCAAATCCCTGAATAGAACAATAGCAAGTTCTGAAATTGAGGCAGTAATTAATAGCCTATCAACCAAAAAAAGCTTAGGACCAGACGGCTTCATAGCTGAATTCTACCAGAGTTACAAAGAGGAGCTGGTACCATTTTTTCTAAAACTATTCCAAGCAATAGAAAAAGAGGAACTCCTCCTTAACTCACTTTATGAGGCCAGTATCATCCTGATACCAAAACCTGGTGGAGACATAACAAAAAATTGAAAATTTTAGGCCAATATCCCTGATAACATTGATGTAAAAATCCTCAGTAAAATACTGGCAAACCAAATCCAGCAGCACATCAAATAGCTTATCCATGATGATCATCCCTGGGATGCAAGGCTGGTTCAGCATATGCAAATAAATAAACATAATCCATCACATAAACAGAACCAACAACAAAAACCCCATGATTATCACGACAGATGCAGAAAAGACTGTTGACAAATTCAATACCCCTTCATGCTAAAAACTCTCAATAAACTAGGTATTGATGGAATGTATCTCAAAATAATAAGAGCCATTTATGACAAACCCACCACCAATATCATACTGAATGGGCAAAAGCTGGAAGCATTCTGTTAGAAACCTGGCACAAGACAAAGATGCCCTCTCTCACCACTCCTATTCAACGTAGTATTGGAAGGTCTGGCCAGGGAAATCAGCCAAGAGAAAGAAATAAAGAGTATTCAAACAGGAAGAGAGGATGTCTAATTGTCTCTGTTTGCAGATGATGTGATTGTATATTTAGGAAACCCCATCATCTCAGCCCAAAGTCTCTTTAAGCTGAAAAGCAACTTCAGCATTCTCAGGATACAAAATCAATGTGCAAAAATCACAAGCATTCCTATACGCCAATAATAGAGAGCCAAATCATGAGTGAACTCCCATTCATAATTGCTACAAAGAGAATAAAATACCTAGGAATGCAACTTCCAAGGGATGTTAAGGACCTTTTCCAGGAGAACTACAAACCATAGCTCAAGGAAATAAGAGAGGACACAAACAAATGGAAAAAGCACTCCATGCTCATGGATAGGAAGAATCAATATAGTGAAAATGGCCATAATGCTCAAAGTAATTTATAGATTCAATGCCATCCCCATCAAGCTACCATTGACTTTCTTCACAGAATTATAATGAACTACTTTAAATTTCATATGGAATCAAAAAAGAGCCTGTATAGCCAAGACAGTCCTAAGCAAAAAGAACAAAGCTGGAGGCATCACAGTACCTGACTTCAAACTATACTATAAGGTTACAGTAACCAAAACAGTATGGTACTAGTACCAAAACAGATATATAGACCAATGGAACAGAACAGAGGCCTCAAAAATAACACCACACATCTACAACCATCTGATATTTGACAAACCTGACAAAAACAAGCAATGGGGAAAGGATTCCCTATTTAATAAATGGTGTTGGGAAAACTGACTAGCCATATGCACAAAACTGAAACTGGACTCCTTCCTTACATCTTATACAAAAATTAACTCAAGATGGATTAAAGACTTAAACATAAAACCTAAAACCATAAAAACCCTAGAAGAAAACCTAGGCAATACCATTCAGGACATAGGCATGGACAAAGACTTCATGGCTAAAACACCAAAAGCAATGGCAACAAAAGCCAAAATTGACAAATGGGATCTAATTAAACTAAAGCGTTTCTGCACAGCAAAAGAAACTATCATCAGAGTGAATAGGCAACCTACAAAATGGGAGAAAATTTTTGCAATCTATCCATCTGACAAAGAGGTAATAGCCAGAATCTACAAAGAACTTAAATTTACAAGAAAAAAACAAACAACCCCATCAAAAAGTGGGTGAAGGATATGAACAGACACTTCTCAAAAGAAGGCATTTATATGGCCAACAAACATATGAAAAAAAGCTCATCATCACTGGTCATTAGAGAAATGCAAATCAAAACCACAATGTAATACAATCTCATACCAGTTAGAATGGTGATCATTAAAAAGTCAGGTAACAACAGATGCTGGAGAGGATGTGGAGAAATAGGAACCACTTTTACACTGTTGGTGGGAGTGTAAATTAGTTCAACCATTGTGTAAGACAGCATGGCGATTTCTCAAGGATGTAGAACCAGAAATACCATTTGACCCAGTAATCCCATTATTGTGTATATACCCAAAGTTTTATAAATCATTCTACTATAAAGACACATGCACGCATATGTTTACTGCACCACTGTTCACAATAGCAGAGTTGGAACCAACCCAAATGCCCATCAATGTTAGACTGGATGAAGAAAATGTGGCACATATACACCATGGAATACTATGCAGCCATAAAAAAGGATGAGTTCATGTCCTTTGCAGGGACATGGATGAAGCTGGAAACTATCATTCCCAGTTAACTAATGCAGGAACGGAAAACCAAACACTGTGTGTTCTCACTCATAAGTGGGAGCTGAACAATGAGAACACATGGACACAGGGAGGGGAACATCACACACCGGGGCCTGTCAGGGGGTCGGGGGGGTAGGGGAGGAATAGCATTAGGAGAAATACCTAATGTAGATGATGGGTTGATGGGTGCAGCAAACCACCATGGCATGTGTATACCTATGTAACAAACCTGCACGTTCTGCACATGTATCCCAGAACTTAAAGCATAATAAAAAAGTTAAAATAAAAATAAATAAAACATAAAAATAAAAAATTAAGAACTTATGGTTTACAGCAAATTAGACAGAGTTAAGGTGATTAATGAATGGGAAGATGGTTCAGAAGAAAATATCTAGAATTAAGCTGGGTAAGTTAGAAAGATCAAACATACAGAAGATACAGTAAAACGTATGGTAAGATGATCTAGCACATATGTAATTGGAATCTCAGAAATAGAACAAAAGAGATTGGAACAGAACAGCATCTGAATAAAATGGCTGAGACTATTTCAAAAATAGATAAAAGATATCAAGAAGCCCTATTGATTCCAAGCAAGATATATAAAATGGAATTATTACTTAGGCACATCACAGTAAAACTACTAAACACTCAAAATAACAATCCTGAAAAATGTTAAAAGCAGCTAGAATAAAAATATCAATTACTTTCGAAGAAGCAACAAATGCAATGACCACTGACTTCTCAATAGAAACATCACAAACCCAATACCTTGGAATGACATCTTTAAAATGTTGAAAGAAAACATGCACCACCCTAGAATTCTATACTAAGTGATAATTTTCTTCAGTAGTAAAGATGACACAAACATGTTGTTTTAGTTATTTGTTGTTGCATAACAATATTACACAAACATAGCAGCTTAAAATAATGCATATTTATTATTTCACAGTTTATGTGGGTTGAGAGACTGGGCATAGGTTAGCTGAGCCCTCTGCAAGGCTGCGATCAAGGTGTTGTCCAGAACTTGGTTTTCATTTGAGGCTCTACCAGGGAAGACTTTGTTTCCAAACTCACGTGGTTGTTTGCAGCATTCATTTCTTTTCAGGCTGTCAGACTGAGGGCCTCAGCTTCTTGCTGGCTTTCAGCTGGAGGCTGGAGGTTTTAAACCCACGTATGATAAGAGGAAGGCTAAAAATCAATAAGCTAAGCATTCATATAAATAAATTAGGAAAAGGAAGCCAAATTAAAATCAGAGGAAGTAGAAGAAAATAAAAAAGCATCAATAAGGATACTTATTGATACTTTTTATTACTTTAAATCAATGGATAAAATTTTTAAAAGTCATAAAATATCACTGTGCATCCTAGACATAAAAATATATTAAGACGCTATCATATACAACTTTATGCCAATAAACTTGAAAAATTTAGATGAACTAGAGAAATTTATAGAAAAATACAAGTTTATAAGCCTGACACAAGAAGAAATAGAAGACCTGAAGAATAGAAAAACATTTGCAAATGAAATTTATAAGCTTTTCTACATGTAAGGGAGAAAATCTGTATTTTTACCTCATAGGTTCTTAGCTGAGACACTCCCCTGAAAATAGAAGTCAGATTAACAAGAGAAAAACCAGTAGAAGTTTACTGACAAATGCTATACACATCACAGAGGAGAGGCCTCAGTTCAAAAGCACTTTTCTTTCAAGACAGTGGCCTAGTGGTTTTACTTAAATAGTATTTTAACCAAGAGCCATAAATTCTACAGTGAAAAGACAAAAAGGAGAGCATCTTCAGGCTTCCAAAAGGTGGGAAAATGTGAGAAGTTAAGTTTATGGGAAGAGTAAAATCTGCTTCTAGATCCTCAGGCACCACTGTCTCTGAGCTGATAAGCAAGCATTGTAAAGGGGCCTGTCTTTAGGTGGGAAAAGGCAGAGGGAAGAAAAACCTTGTCTATGGAAATTGTCCTGCCATCAGGCAAGCAGAGGGAGGAGCAGAGTGTCCTCCTGCTATTTAATATTCTTCAGCTCAATAATCCCCAGTATTTTAGACAGCAATATTTTGGTTTTCTTTATACACAGAAAATTCCCAAACGACTTCACTAGTACATTTTACCAAACATTTAATGAAAATAGAATGGCAATCTGTTAAAAACGATGTGACATATGAAGAAAAGGAGAACATTCCCCAACTCATTTTGTAGGCCAGCATAATCACGGATACTAAAAATCTAAGTAGGATATAACAAGAGACATTTCAGGTCAATATTACTCAAGAACATACATGAAAAATCCCAAATAATATAATAGCTATTCAAATCTAGCAATATATTAAAAATATGATAGATCTGAACCAAGTTGAGTTTACTCCAGAAAGGCAAGGTTGGTTTAACAATACAAAGTTGAGCAATGTAAATTCATCATAACATAATTAAGGGCAAAAATTATGTGTTCATCTCTATAGATGCTGAAAAAATTGATAAAATTCCATATCCATTTATAGGGGTAAAAAGCTCCTCTAAACAAACTAGTAATAAAAGAACTTTCTTAAACTGATAAAATTATCCACAGAAAAAAAGCTACAACAAAAATCATACTAAATTATGAATTGCTAGAAGCTTTTCCTTTGTGACTGAGAACAAGACAAGTTTGCCTGTTATCACCTCTTCTATTCATTGTTGTACTGGAGGACCTTAACAGAGAAATAAGGTAAGATAGAAACTTGGAACGGATACGGAGGAGAATGAAAATAACTGAACTCTACAAATTTGCTTGGCCCTGCTTTATTTTGGGAAGGATGTGGCTAGGACTATTTTGTTCTAAGTTTTGTATATCTTTTTTTTTTTTTTTAACATTTCTTATATTTGGTTCTATGCAAGTGAAATGGCATATCTGGGAAAAAATATAAAACGATGGTTACTGGCCATTTGAATTGACTTCTGAAGGAAGGAGACATTTTGAATCAGCCTTGCTCTAGTCAATGGGGCTTTCTGAGGCTTAGTGAAAATTTGTACTTGTGCCCTATTCAGGCCAAGGTTGCTGGAATATCTTATTTTGATTTTACTATGGCTGACAAAAGGCAGAGTACAGAAAGAGTATTATTTTGGAAGATATTTTCTCTGGGACTATTTTTTTAGAGCAAAATCAACAGGGTGCTGATACGTGTTTGGATACTGGAGCACTGACTGATCAGTATTGTGATTCACCTACTCTTAAAGAAAATGACATACATCTAGCTATTGCACATGCAGAAAAATGTCCAAGCCTGATGCTAATGGATGAGTAAGCTTAGCTTCAACAATTGGAATGACAATAAAACAATTTATTTTAAGACTTGCTATTACTGGACAAGTTCAAACAACAAGGATGATCGTAATAGAATTAATAAAGATCTTTGCATGGTAGACTGACAGGCCATGCAGATATGAAGGAAGCAATAGATGTAACCTACATAGACATCAATGGAGCTTTGATTATATTAAAATGATATTCTCCTCCAAAAGAGATGAAGATTTCTCTGCTATTCTTAGATATCTATTGGGAGGGTGATAGGAAGGAAAAGGTAATTGAGGGAGTCACTGGGTAGGTGAAAAGTATACTCGGCATGAATATACTTGGGAGTGGGGTCATAGGTTCTTAAGTGAATTTAGGATGTTTCCATAGATGGCGTTAGCCTTGTTTCCTTTTTAGTCTGACTCAAGTGGTTACAATTAAACACGGTGAGTGTTTTCCACTGATTTGGCTGCTATTGGGCTGCATATATGCAATGTCAAAACAACAGAATACTTTGGAAACTTTGCCATCGTGGGTGACTGACTCACACAACCAGTTACAAAGAAATGTTTAAGGGTCTTCCATATACTGAAGAGCTGATGTTTAAATTCATCTTACTTCTCACAAACACATAAAGTGTGATAAAGCTTGTTGCTCCTGGGTAGGCAATGAAAGATCAGCAGCACACCACTGAAAAGATGTGAGTGTAGCCATATGTTGAGCATCCCTAGCAATTATGGAATGCTTTAAAATGGATAGGTATTCACATTTTGAAGCTATAAGTTTCAGATATTTATCTTCTTTGATGCAGCCGTCTGAACCAAATCTTGAGATTTGGTTTTTCCTTTTTCTTTCTTTTTGAGACAGGGTTTTGCTCTGTCACCAGGCTGGAGTGCAGTGGCACAATCTCAGCTCACTACAGCCTTGATCTGCCAGGCTCAAGCAATCCTCGCACATTAGCCTCCTGAGTAGCTGGGACCACAGGCAAGTGCCACTACACCTGGCTATTTTTTTTTTTTTTTTGGTAGAGACGGGGTTTCGCCATGTTGCTCAGGCTGGTCTTGAACTCTGGTCTCAAACTCTGGTCTCAAGCAATCCTCCCACCTCAGCCTCCCAAAGTGCTGGGATTGCAGGTGTGAGGCACCATACCCAGCCAAAATTTGGTTTTCCGATGTGATTTCAGGATTCTAGATTGGGTGCTGTTTCTCCTACACTTTCCTTCCCTCAATCTCCATGTTAGGTTGTTCAGAGTATGCACTGTACAGGGTCAACACATCTGAGGAGGCACCATTCACAATGGGGACATATACAGAACTAACTTACCTGGGAGCGCTGCAGGTGAGTGTAGACATTCCAGGCCTCTTGGCTGAGTCCTGAAGCAGCAAGAGAGCGCCCTCTACTCCATAAACTTTCACTCTCTCAACTGGTCATGCACACCTCAGCAGGGCCTGCACTATCACATTTACTTGGAGATGAACATGTGCACATGGCTATGCTTTCTTCTGGCTGTACTCTGAGTATCTGGATTCCAACATTTCCTCTTACACTGAACTTCTCGTGGTCACCTCATCTGGGGTTGGAGTATGTGCGCTCCTTACGTTTTATGTGCTGGGCAGGAGGTAAGTTCACAGGAATGTATGGTTGTGTGTGTGTGTGTGTGTGTGTGTGTGTGTGTGTGTACACAAGCAGCTGCCACCCTCAGGCCCTGGGACGATCTTCGTACTCAAGTGGAGTACATTCGAATAGGCTTTATCCAATCCCTAAAGGTAGTGTTCCCCTGATTCCTTTTCTCTCTCTCCTGCCCTTCTCTATTTTTTTACACACTGGCTACCTCTATGGTCACTGTGCTAGGCTGAAAAAAATGACATCTCTTCCGAGATATAGCCACTTCCTAAGCCCCAGAACCTGTAAATATTTTCTTACATAGTAAAAAGTGAATATTACCTTATATGGCAAAGTATGTGATTAAGTTGAAGATATTGACATGCAGTGCTTTTCTTGAATTTTCTCGGTGGGGCCTAAATGCAATCACATGTGTAAGAGAGAGGCAGAGGGAGTTTAGAGACAAATACCGTCACCTAATGTGGCCAGAGGGGTCAACAGCTGGTTGCTGTGTATGATTGTTGGGATTACACATGAATATATATATTAGCTTTCTATTGCTGCATAACAAATTGCCACAAACTTAGTAACTTACAACAACAAATATTTATTGTCTCACGGTTTTTGTGTGTCAGGACTCTGGCCATGGCTTAGTTAGGTCCTCTGCCAGGCTGCAATCCAGGTGTCAGCCAGAGCTGAGTTCTCATCAAGAGGCTCAACTGGCAATGGATCTGCTACCAAGCTCTTGTGGTCATTGGCAGAATTCATTTCCTTGTGTTTGTAAGACTGAGGACTCTGGCTTCTTCCTGGTTATTGGCTGGAGGCCGCCCTCAGCTCCTAGAGGCTTCCATAGCTCCTTGCCACATAGCCCTTTCCATAGGTCCACTCAACATGGCGGCTTACCTTTCCAAAGCCAGCAAGGAAGAAAGATAGCAAGTTAGCTAGTAAGATGGAGTTATATAATGTAATGTGATTATAGGAGTGACATCCCATCGCCTTTGCCATATTCTGTTGGTTACAAGGAAGTCACAGGCCCCACCACACTCAAAGAGAGGGAACCATACAAAGGTATGAACTCCAGGGGTTGGGGATCATAAGGCCACCTTAAAGCCTGTCTACTACAATACATTCATTTAAGAAATTATGTGGAAAGATGTTGGTCAAAGGGTACAAAGTTTTTGCAGGATAAATAAGTTCTGGAGAGCTAATATACAATCTGGTGACTATAATTAACAATACTGTATTGTATACGTAGAAGTTGCTAAGAGGGTAGATCTTGAGTGTTCTCACCACACACACACACACACACACACACACACGAAAGAAAACGGTAACTATGTAAGATGATGAACATGTTAATTAGCTTGATTGTGATTATTTCACAATGTGTATGTATATCAAAACATCAAATTGTACACCTCAAATATATACAATTTTTATTTGTCAATTATACCTCAATAAAGCTGAAAATAAATTATTAAAGAATGAGAACCTTTTCCTAATTCACACGAAAGTATCACATTGGTTAGTAGCAGCTTTTTGTCCACCCCAGCACTCTTTATTTTTTTCTGACAAAAGTAGTGCTAAAATGATAAATCAAGGGACAGACATGTAGTTATTAGCTGATGGAAAGTGATAAAATTGGAGGGGATGTAATCATGGTGTAGTTTTACAAGCGTTCTTTCCATTTTGATAACTTTTATTAGAATGTGCCTGGTTTTGGAAAACAGAAATCTTAATAAATAAACCACCACAACTTAAAATATCTCCTATTGGCTCAAATTCTTCTTTTTTATCAGACAAATTATCTCCCAAACAGGTCCTATAAATATGCATTTATTATAAAGTTGTGTGTTTGTCTTAGTGAATTGAGAAAGTAGGGGTTGCTCGTTAGTGTTGATCTAGTTTCTCTGGGTTCCTGTAACTAGAAGGTATGATGAGCTATAGTGTCTTGAGTGAAAAATATTTGAAAATATTTTCTTCTTCTTTGAAATCTTGTCCATTCTCATTGGCCCAAGCAGGTTTTAGGCCTGAGTCACCACTTACCTGGACTGTTGCCAAAGACTCCAGACTTCTCTTATTCTAGTCTATGCCTCTCTGATTTGTGTTTCTCCTCAGCTTACATACTTTGTGTAGTGCTTCATTCCCCTCACCTTAAATTCTGAGTCCTTTTGACTGTTCTCAAAGGCCCCACATGGTCCCCCTACAGGCCAGTTCCTTCAGGCTCTTCCTATCAGAGTGAAGGAGAAAAACATGCTCTTATATGCCATAGGTCTTTGCACATTGTTTCTTCTACCTGAAATACCTTCTTCCCTTTCTTCAACTTGTAAACTCCAACTCATTTCTTTAGTGCTTTGTTTTATGTAATTATTAACTTACATTATGAAACCTTTCAAACATAAACAAAATAGAATAACATAATAAACAAATATATCCCTACCATCTGTTTTAAAAATATTGGTATCTTGCCATATTTACCTCAGATGTATATTTCTCCAACTTCTATAGTAAACATTTTCTAACATACAGAAAGTTGAAAGAATGGTACAATGAACACTCATATACCTGGCACTGAGTTTCGACAATTGCTAATATTTTGCTTATTCATTCTCCTTCTCTCATTTCATTTATTTTATTTATTACTACCTCCTCCAACACCACATACACGTGGAACATTTAAACCTAAGTTAAGTCATTGCAGGCATCATCACTTCACCCCAAAATATTTCCACATACCTCTCCTAAGAGTAAGGTGTTCTCCTACGTAATGTTCACCTCATTGCTGCACCTACAAAAATTAACAAGCATTCCCTTACTTCATGTAATACTCTGTCAATATAAATTTTTCCCCGAAGTATCTTTTTATAACTATTTTTTCTATGCAACATCCATTCAAATTTCACTCATTACGTTTGGTTTTGTTTCTTTAAACTATTTCATTCTAGAACGGTCATCCCTACAATTTTTTCTTATGATACTGACTTTTTGAAGTCATCAGGACAATTGACTAAGTGGCATAATGCATAATCTGGACTTCTCAGAATCTTTCCCCGTGTTTTCATTTAACATTTACTTTAGAACATATGTCTCCTGATAACTGAACATTTTCCTCTTTCCCATGACTCTTTTACCTAATGGTTTTAGCATACCTTGACGCCTGAATCAAAGATATAATTAGTGATTCTAAGATGATGGTAATTTTCTAATTCTTTCAATTATTCTACATTTATTAGTTGCCATTCAGCTAAAAAGAAGAGCATTTATCACTGATCAACTGGGAGTGAACTCCAGTTTTTCCTCTAGGGTGATTACTTCATTCTTTTCCTTTAATTAGCAATTTTTAAAGTAAGTCATCTCAATTAATGGCAGATGAGTGGGGTTTTCCTTCTTTTCTTTCTTTTGAGGATTATTATGGGCTATCTTAGTGTGGGTTTCCCCAGAAACAGACCCAGAGACAGAACTCAAGCGAAGGTAGTTATTTAGAAAGTGATTCCAAAGACACTGGTAGAGGAGTAGGGAAATGAGACAGGGAAGAGATGGAAGATAATCAGGGAGTGTTACTTAGTGGCTCACCACTGCAATTAACTAGAGCTTAATCCTGATGCAGAAAAGAGCCACGTAACACATGTGCCACAGAGCTGTCTCATTTGAGAGGTATTTATTCACCAATTTCTGTCAGTCATTCTTTGAAGACTGCTCCTAGGAGCATTAATTAGTTGGTATTATCAACTGGCCATGTGGGCAGGCAAAAGGGCTCCAATATCCAGAGAAAGCCCTCCAGCAAAGAAACACAGGTGCTGGCAGGTACTGGCACTCAGAAGTCTACTGATTAAGGGGTATGAGTAAGGCACCAACAGTTAAGGTCAGCTACACTGATTCATGAGTTTTTATTTATTAAGTGTGTTACTATCACTTATTAAAATCTCCCAAATTTGGCCAGTGGGAACCTTTTCAAGCCTACTGGCCTTGGATTCTTTTGGTACACTTTCATTAGCTTTGGGCACTTTCTAACTTTCTGACACATGATGAACCAGACTCACTTCATACTTCCTCTGTCCCAGACCTGGAATTAACCATTTCTCCAAGAAATTCTGATTCATATTATGAAGGAAACTAGGATCTGAGAGCTAAAAATACTCACTGTTACTGAGTGTGGGATTGCTTCTTGGCCCTTTGTGTGGCCTAGTTTCACAAGTTCACATTGACATTCTCAATTCAAATTTATACAGAATTCTTTATTTTTAACTTTTCTTTTCTCTTACACTGAATATACTGTTTCTAGTAACACTATTATTTAAAAATTAGTATACCAATATTACTACTGAGTAAATATTATTATAATTTCTTTGCAATTCTTTTTGTTCTTACCATATCCTAATAAGTATATACAGAGTACTGTGCTCTACAATTACCTGAAATAATTTTCTCTCTCTTTCTTTTTAAACATTTTGATACAGTTATGATGATTTCTTGTCATTTTAGAGGTTTCTTTTATTTTTGAATATAGTAAAACATTTACACAGTGCATATATCAAAACACATATAAGAAAATGCTCAGAAAAATCTGCCTTTTTAGTTTCCTGGTTTGCCTTTCCTGTGCTTGTTTTTGCATATGTATTTATATTTCCCGTACTTTCTTACCAAGATGGTAGACTAGTGTATATACTGTTATGTACTTTGCCTTTTCCTTTTAACAGTATATCCTGGAATTGAGTTTACTTCAATTCATAGAGATCTTCCTCATCACCTTTTAAAGTTGCATAGCACTCCATTTTGTGGCAGTAACACAGCTCATACCACTGCTGTTGAATGACATTTGGGTTGCTTCCAAATTTTTGCTTTCTCAAATAAAGTTGCAATGGATAATATTGTGTGTGTGTGTGTGTGTGTGTGTGTGTGTGTGTGTGTATGCATTTATAAAGGTGCAACTTTAGAGTAGATTCTCTGACATTCATAGCCTCATCAGTAGTTTGTTGTTATTAATGCACTTGTTTATTCCCATTATACTCATATTATTTACACTGTTGCACTTTTCCTTCTAAAGCCTTTTGCCTCCAAGTTTCCTTTTGTCTAATTGCTTTGGCTAATACCTCCAATACAATATTAAGAGTAGTGGACATAGTGAGATCCTTGCACTCTTTCTAACTATAATGTGAGTGCCTGCACTGATTCCCTATTAAGTAAGATGCTGGCTGTATTCAATCTTATTTTATCACGACAAAGAAGGACCAATGCCTATTTTATTAAGTGTTTTAAAAGAATGGACTTCAACTATTACCAGATGCCTTATTTTTAACATGTATGGATATGTAATTTTAAAGATATATTAATATAAAGCATTACATTAATAGATTTTTTAAAATATTGCAACTTTCTTACATTCTTGGAATAAACCCTTTTTGTTCATGATATGTGAGGAGCTCTGTGGACCCGCTCCCCAGTGAAACTGCTAGAAATTATAAAAAACAAGCGTTTAAAGTCTCTGGGAACAGCCCTAAGGGCAAAATGAAAATGAAGAAACATTTATTCAAGATGATTTAGTAAATCAGTTACTAAAACTCAAGAAGAACTCTAAGAGTCTGTAGTATTTGTACCCTCCCTCCCTTCTCTCCGTTCGGTAACTCAGAAACTCCACTCAATACTGGTATAGCCAAGAATACAGGGCTCCTTTTTCTCCCAGCTCCCAATTGAGGGCTAACTTACTGGAAGAGGCACAAAATCACCATTTCTCATCCTGCCCTCAGCTGTCTGTTTCTGAATCTAAGCTCTGGGCAAGTACAGGTGAGAGGGAGGGGCTCCCTTCTGCCCAGCCCTCACGTGTGGAATGGAGTCTCTCTACCTTGGGTGTGTTGCCACTGAGAATACTAGGGCCCCATTCATCTTTAACCCAGCTCAAGGCACATGAGTTCCATGCTGCAACAGGCAAGCAGAGAAGACCTGGTTTCATCTAGGTTTCTGAACATAATTATAATGACTACTTTGTAGTCTTTAATCTGTCAAATCTGACATTTGGTCACTCACAATTTCTGCTGCTTGATGTTTGTTTGTTTGGTCAGTTGGTTGGTTTGCAGTATACGGGTTTTACCTTCTTGTCTTTTTGCATGTCTTGTAATTTTTTTGTTGAAAACAAAAAATTTAGATAATATATTGTAGCAACTCTGGGAAGTAGTTACTCCTTCTCAGGGCTCATTATTTGTTTGTTTACTTGTTTAATTACCAGCAAAATTATTTCAGTGAAATCTATTTACCTCTACAGTGTGAATCCCCTGATGCTGCTTTTCATGGAGTGCAGACTTAGATGTACCCACAGTCATGCTGGGATGACAATGGTTTTGGCAGGGCTCTCTTACTGTCTCTTTCCCTGACCCCATCCAGCAGTTGAGCTTCACTAATTGCTGCCTGATTGCTGTATGTTTCAAACAATGACTTAGGATAGAAATTGCTTCCCCATAAATCCAATGAAATCTGGGCTCCTTTGAAAGGATAGTTCCCAAAGATACTATTTGAAATTAGTTATTACTTCAGAAGGGCTCTTCAACTTTGTCTTTCCCTATTTCTCTCTGGAAAACTAGCCAGCCTACAATTTAGCTTGTTGTTCCACCTATCAGACTCCTCTTGAGTCTGGGTTGCCTCTGTGACTTTCTTTGATCAACAGAATGCCATGGAAGTGATATAAGAAATATGAGATCACCGTACTGTGAGCAAGCCCAGGTTATCCATGTGGAGATAGAGAGTTCACATAAAGGAGCATCAAGGCACCACATAATTGACTTAATATTTCTTGGACATTCCAGCCAGCTCAGTCACCAATTAAATGCAGCTGAATGTATTATCCTAGCCACCACATAAAACAGAAAACGTTCCAGCTGATCCCTGCCTGAATTCTTGACCCACAGAATCATGAGAAATAACAAATTGTTGTTTTCAGACTCAGTGTACCTTGTCAGAAATGGAAAACTGAAATCCCATACTGTTATAAAGAAAATCCTTGTAACTTTTTCTAAAAGTTCCAAAGTTTTACATTTTGCATTGAAGTCATTATTCAGGTGTATGGAGTCACCTGGAGCTTAATGAGCTGCATCCAGGTATCACAGGCAATGGCCAAGAACAAATCAAGAGAACAGGGCTGGCTGAGTGCAGTGGCTCACACCTGTAATCCCAGCACTTTGGGAGGCCAAGGCAGGAGGATCACTTGAGCCCAGGAGTTTGAGACCAGCCATCTCTGCAAAAAAGTGAGACCCCTGTCTCTGCAAAAAAAAAAAAAAATTAATTTTTAAATTAGCCAAGTGTGGTAGCATGGGCCTGTGGTTCCAGCTACTTGAGAGGCTGAGGTGGCAGGATCACTTGAGCCAGGAGGTGGGAGGTTGAGGCTGCAGTGAGCCATGATGTTGCCACTGCACTCCAGCCTTTGTGACAGAAGGAGGATTTGTCTCAGGAAAAGGAAAAAAAAGAGGGCAGAAGTCCAGAAATGTATTTTACATAGCCAGCCAAGGAAAAAAAAAACCAAAAAACCTTTAAGACTAAAAACAAAGCAAAACCAGTTACTACTAATATTAAGAGAATAAATATTATGAATGATGAAAAAGTTAACAAAGTGAATAAAGCTTTTGTAAGTATACAAAAGGAACTTGCATGCTTCTCAAAGGGCCTTTCTTTTGAATCTCTGCAGAATGAACTGATTCCTCAGCAGGTCATGAAAGAAAACCAGCTAATATTGATGAAGCTACAGAATTAATGGCTCACTTGTAATACAGTAGTGATGCATCTAAATCCCCCAAAAGACCAATAAATAAATGTTTTATACAAAAAAAGTCTTTCTTCAACCTAGAATGCATTCACATATTATGAGGGTTAGAAATTTGAGGTTGTTTTATTATACCATTTGTTGTATAATCCACATTTTCCCCCACTGATTTGTAAGATCACATCTGTCATAAGCAAGTGGAGCAAATTGTCCAGAAATAAACTTATGCGTATATGGAAAGACCATATTTATCTAGCCATATGCTAGTACCATGCAGTATTAACTACTATAATTTTACAATGGTTATGATATTTGATATGGCAAACAATGCTGCCCCTGTATCCAGTTATTCATAATTTTTTTACTATTGTCATATGACTCTTGGGATTAGTTTGTCAAGGTTTATGTAAAATCCTGTTTGGATTTTAATCGAAATTGCGGTGAAATTATTCTCTACAGATGTCTTGTACATATTTGCTAAGCTTATTTCTAGATACCTAATGACTATTGTTCCTTGTAAATAGAGTGTTTTTTCAATAGCATTTAAAAATTAGTTAATAATATATAGGAATGCTGTTGATGTTTGTATGTTAATGATATATTGAACAAGCTTGCCAAATCTTAATCCAATTATTTTATTCAAACTTCTCTTTTATTTTCTATGTAAACAGCAATAGATAGAAATGAGAATAGATATGCTAAAATATGAAATGGTGTTACTTTGTGTTTTAACTTGCGTTTTCTTGCTTATTAATGAAGATGAACATCTCTTCATTTGTTTGTTGGTCATTTGGGTTTCTTATTAATTCTTCCTTTCCTAGGAATTCCTATTCCTACTTCCTAGTCTGCCCATTCAGGAATCCTATTCCTGTTCTGACCTGAATAGAATTCAACACAGAATTATTTTATTTTAAAAAATCTGTACTGTTATGTAGGATTTTGCATACTTAATATTGCATTTATGTACATTTTCCGCTTGTAATTATCTCAGAATATGGCTTTATTTGGAGATAGGGGCTTTATTGTTTCTTGAAACAACCTTCTTTTCAGTGTGTTGATCTGCTCTATTTTTTTTGTTTTCTATGTCACTACATTTCTCTCATATTTATTATTTTTTCTCTTCATACTTTAGGTTTAATTACATTTTTTCTAACTTCTCCATTGAATGCTTACCTTTAGTTTGAATCCATTTAATATTTTAAACAATGAATTTAAGCTACTGATTTTCTCTAACTGCCATTTTAGCTGTAGCTCCCAAATTTTGATGTAATTCTTTTGTTAAAGTTTACTTTCTAAACATTTAAAAATTTCTCTTATGGTTTCTCTTTAACCTGAAATTCTTAGCCCTTGAGTTTCAAAAGTATACACACTTAAAAGATTCTTCAATTGTATTTTATTTTTAACCCTGAAAAAAATCCCATCATTTTATTACATATGATCCACAGGTCCAGCTAATAGAATATAATTGGAAATTAAGTGAATTAGGTTTTGTTTATTAGAATTCTTAGTGGCTGCAGGCAGAATACTTCTATTTGCTTCAGTCTTCCTACTGATTTAACTGGGACAATAATAAAATATAACCTTTTTTTCTAGCAATAACCTCAAACAATCAAATCTTTCTGGCAATCAGACTGACTGTCAGTGTGCAAAAGTAATAATATACTGCCCATAACTTTACAAGGTAATTATCTGTGTTAGCATCCTAAAATGTTTTAAGCTTTGGTGGGAATTGCGTCTAACTTTGAGGAGAATAATCCCCAAAAGACTCGAGGTAGAGCCAACCGACTATTTTAGGACGAACTGTGAAGCTATGCAAAGAAATAGAACTACTTTTGATTTTTAAGTTTTTTTTTTAATTTAATTGCATTGTGGTCATAAAATATGATATATAAGATATCAATTACTCATACTTTTTGAGATTATTTTTGTGACACAGTGTTTGGTCAATTTTTGTAATTGTTTCAAGTGTACTTAAACTATGGTCTCTGTTGGGTTCATGCCATTCTCTTTCTGTATATATACATGTACATATATATGTATACATATACATATATATATACTTACTTACAAACTGTTTTTCAAGTCTCAAACCTATGCTCTTACTTTAGTTGCTTGACTATCAATTTATGATAGAATTATGTTTAATATTCATCTAATACTGGGCTTAACAATTTTTCCTTGTAACACATCTTGCTTTATGTGTTTTGAGGCTATATTATTTGGTGCACTTAAATTTATGATTTATAATACTGATGGTTATATTTTTTTACACTGACTCTTTGTTTTAATGTAACATTCCTACTTATCCTTAATAATGCTTTTCACTTAAATCTGTTTTGTTTAATGTTAATGTGACTATACCAGTTTTCTTTTGTTTAATGTCTTCCTGGTATAGTTTTCCCATCTTTTTATTTTAAAACTTTCTCTATGGTTTTGTTTGAGAAGTCTTTTTTATATGAAGTATATAGATGGAGGTTTTTTTTAGTATTCACTGTCTTTTTGCATAAAAAGGAAGTTAGTACGTGGATTGATACATTTTTCTCTATATTTCTATTCTTTGCTTATTTTGACAGTAGATGCTTTTAATTTTTTTTCACTAGTTATCCTTAACACTTTGACATATATATTTATGTCTTTTTTTAATACTGTACAGAATCATTTCCTAATTTTGGTCTTTTCCCTAACTTACTAAAGACTTTATCATGCTTTTACTATCCGTAAAATAGCACCCATCTTATTATTGATGGCTAGAGATTTAGTTTTACCATTTGTAAGAAAAATATTTTTTACAAAAAATAATGAATTATACTTTATGTTTCTTGTTATTTTTTAACCTACTCTTTCCTCCAGTATTTATTTTTTCTTCCTAAAGAACATCCTATCATATCTCTTTTAGTAAGGATCTATGAGTGGTAAACCTTCTTAATATTTGTATATCTGAAAATTTTGTTATTCTCTCCATCTACCTTAACTAATAAATAATACTTAATCTGGGTATAAAATTATAGGTTGATAGTTTATTTTTAGCACCACAAAGATATGATCTTACATTGATTTCTAGCATTTATTGCTGATATGAGTTCTGCTGACAGTCTAATTATTATTCTTTAGTAGGCAATCTTCCCTTTTTGCATGATAACTCTTTTATAGCATTTTTTCTTCCATATTTTTATTCACCACATTTATTATGTACTTGAGTAAGGATTTATATTTATTTATTCAACATGTTTCTTGGAAAGCACTTTTGATTTTAGGCTTCTTCTCTTCCTTCAACTTTAAAGTTATTCTGTTCTCTCTATAGTTCTCAGTACAGCCTCAAACTCACCAAAGATCTCACTGCTTCCCAATCACCAAATCCCTTCCAATAGGTCTTGGAGCTCATAGCCTATCATCAGTAATGTCCATTATATCCACAGACTCTTCTCTGTATTTCTCTTTTCTATATCTACTTAATCTTGGTTCATTCTGCTTTGTAATTAAACACTTTGTCTCTGTATATTTTCCTATCTGCTCACTCCTCCCTTCCACTTGGGTCCCAGACCCCCAGTGCAGAATCAGCTCAGTGCTTTCTGCCCTGGTGATGTTGGTGATGTGGCAAATACATTCTCTATGCTAACTGTCAGCTTGGCCTAGTTCCTACATCTGCCTCTTCTCTCTTTGCTAGCCTGAAGCTGTCTGTCATTAACTACAGGCACAGCTGTGTTTTTCAGCCTCTTTCTAGGAGTTGGGGAGGTATATCCCAGCCTGTTGCTTCAGTTGATAGGCCAGGCTCTGTTTCCTCACTTTATATGAGGTGTTTTTAGTCCCTTTACCCTATAGAAGGTAAACTGCCAGTCACCAAAGGCTGCTGTAGTCTCAGAGCCCAGCAAGCCTACCAGGCCCATGGCCTCAGTACTTCACCATTGTGTGTTTCTGTTCCATTTCAGATCTAATATGTATTTGGTTTGCAAGCCTGCTTATGACTATTTTTGGTTGTTATAGTTTGTCAATCATGCAATATATTGGAGTAGATGCAATGCCTTACAATATGGGCTTGCTTCCACATTGTGTCGAGAGGTTCACTGTTCATTCTTAAAATCCCAACTTAGACAATACCTCTTGCAGAATGCCACCGTTGGTCACCCACAGCCCATTCTACCCCCAACCAAAGTTGATAATTTTCTCCTTTTTGGTTTGTCTGCACATGGTTCATCGCTACACCCATAACACTGTAAGATATGCTGTATTTGGTATTTTCTTCCACTTGTAGTGAATCTCCCCTCCCCACAAATGATGGAGTCCTGATATGTTGAGTAATCCTCAAGTTTCAGAATCCAGCTCATTAGAATTTGCTGTGTTGATTACAGTATGCTTTCAGCATTTAGATCACTGTGGCAGACATTGTTGTTGCTAAAATCTTCTCAGATCCCTTTTATCCTTTTTAGATCCCCCTCTTTTGGCCTTGGTATGCTTTAGCTTTGAAAACCTAACACCTGACATTCTTCTTTGGAGGCTTGCCCTTGGGCTACTGGAGACTCTGCCTGTATGTCTGGGAGCTGGGAGTGCTTGCATGTACATGTTAGCCCATGGCTGCCCTCAATCAATGACTAATGAGTATGGGAGTATAAAAGCTCAGCTCACTTACTTTTGGCAGCAGTGACTCTGAGGCATAACTCAGACTATAGAGTTAGTTTCCTTGCAGGATAAGGCAGAAGCTACCCTCTATAGGACTTTGCTTGTAATTGTACCCTTGCTTGGTTTCTTCCCCTTTCCCAACCTATTTCTTCCACTCCCTTAGTGTTTTTTCCTGGGAAAAATATCCTTAATAAATTGCTTGCCTATGACTTCTGACTTTATGGTCCACTTTTAAGGATCTTGACTTAATACACCAACAGTTAAGAAAGCCCAAGATCTAGAGGTAGAGAGAAGTAGATTCTCTCACCACTGATGCACCCAGATGTCTTCACCCCAGAGCATTTCCTCTTGTATGTATCTATGGTTTTTCTTCTTTGTTCTTTATCTATCTGTCTTACTTGTTAATTGCTCTGTCCCTCCTTTGAGTGGAGGGTCTATTTGTCTTTTCCTCCCTTTCTTTTAAAATTTCCTTCCTCTTCTCACTTTGCCTGAGGCTAATGATTACTCCTAGTCCCCAGGAACATATGTCTCAACTATTCCCCTTGTTCATATTAATTGGAAGCCTCATATACTAACAAACTTGTGATGCAATTTTGAGCTGAAAGATAGAAGGAACCATGGGGTCCCCTTTTAATATAGGGGTTCTGGGTATCCCTGGATTACTGGGCATTTTAAGACTATGTGTTGTAATATATTTTTGGTATGTTTTCCCCATGTGCTAGACTTGAAGGGCACAGATTAACTTCTTTATTTTTGCATCCAAAGCTCCTAGAAAAAGAGCCTAGGGAAGTGGTTTTCAAATCATCTGCAGATGGGGAGATGGGGAATTTAGTGTGCTGGGCCCCACCCCAGATACACTGAAAGCAGAATCTCTAAGGGATAAGGCCTATAATTCTACTTCTTAAATAAAATCACCAGGGAATTCTTACACGGTTTGAAAATTCCTGGCCTAAAACTTAGATCCCTCAGAAAACATTTATTGAATTAAATGGGCCTGCTTACTTAAATGACAAATATAAGAAATAAAGCATATTACAGACATTAGATTACTGCAGATTTGATAACACTTTTTAAATTATAAAAGAATTCTGGAAGCATTCTATCCCCCTGACTGATGGAAGTTCAAATAGGTAACTTCTAAAACACAAATCAACTTGAAACAAAATTATGAAAAGAGGCACTAGGCAATTACCTATAGATAGATGCTGCAGCTAAAAGTTTGGGTCAGCAATCATTAGGTAATACTCTTTTCCTCAGATAACTAGTCCTTGGTTTTGGTTGTGAAAAAACACCTCTAATGGCAGAAATTAGTTGGACTTTCATATCTGTTGATGTTAGAGAAATTTAGTCACAGCAGATACCAGCTTGAGCTCACCAAAATTGATAAGCTATCTCTGACGTTTTTACTGCAGGGTGCAGTGACAGCCTGTTTCCATGGAAACAGACAACAGCTTGCTGAAAACAGAGGAAGGAACTTTAGCATTAATTACTGTTTCAATTTGAATTCAATTGATTTCAGAGTAAATCTAGAGACAACTTGGCAGTATTATTGTGAGAGTGCTGTAGGCATGCCCCACACTATATTAAAATAGTTTAACAAATATAACAAAGTGTTGTGGCTTACAAGAGAATTAAAGCTCAACTGTTGAAGTAAGCAGAAGAAAAGTATACACCAAAGTCTCAAAAGTCAGTAGTTTTTAATTCCTTTTTTTTTTTTTTTAAATTCAGAGGGTACACGTGCAGGTTTGTTATATGGGTATATTGTGTGATGCTGAGGTTTGGGCTTCTAATGATCCCGCTGCCAATGTAGTGAAGAGAGCACCTGATAGGTAGTTTTCCAACCGTTGTTACCCTCCCTTCCTCCTCGCTTTTGGAAGCCCCAGTGTTTATCGGAACCCCCAGTGTTTATTATTTTCATCTTTGTGTCCATGTGTACCCAATATTTAGCTCCTACTTGTAAGTGAGAAGACGTGGTATTTGGTTTTCTGTTTCTGTGTTAATTTGCTTAGGATAATGATCTCCAGCTGTATCCATGTCACTGCAAAGGACATGCTTTCATTCTTTTTTATGACTATGTAGTATTTCATGGTGTATATGTACCACACTTTCTTTATGCAATTCACCATTGATGGGCACCTGGGTTGATTCCATGTCTTTGTTATTGTGAATGGTGTTTTGATAAACATACAAGGGCATGTCTTTTTGGTAGATTGATGGGATGGGATTGCTGGATCCAATGGTAATTCTATTTTTAGTTCTTTGAGGAATCTTCAAACTGCTTTCCACAGTGGATGAACTAATTTGCATTCCTACCAACAGTGTATAAGTGTTCCCTTTTCTCTGCAACTTCCCCAGCATCCGTTATTTTCTGACTTTTTAATAATCACCCATTCTAACTGGTATGTGGTATCTCATTGTGGTTTTGATTTGCACCTCTCTGATGATTAGTGATGTTGGACATTTTTCATAGTTTATTGGCCAAAAAACTCACTTTTTGAACTGTGTAGATGAAAGATTGACTTGCTTTTAATTAATCTAATTCCCTTCAAAAAAGCCACATCATTATAGGATTGCTCTTGATGTTCCTTCCACCAACACCGAGGAAGAAAATGCAAAAAGAAGTAAATGTTTTAAAAAGTCTAATTTTGGAGTACTCTATGTTTGGCTCTATGAGGTTTGAGGATGAGAATGCTGGATTCCTTAAATTATTTATCCTATTGGCCATTGGATTGCTTAGCCTCATTTCCTGGCTTCCTTGGGGTGCGTGTGTGTGTATGTGTGTGTGTGTGTATACACTAAAATCTTAGGAAGCTTTTGTCAATTTTGGTGCACTCAAGCTTGGACTGGTTAGGACTGAATTTCTCTCCAACACCGACAGATATGAGAGTCTGACTAATTTTTAGAATAGTTTCAGTATATATTTATATATATATACACACACACATATATATACACATGCAGTATATACACATAGACATACACATATATATACACACACACACATATATATACATACATATACACACACACACACACACACATTCAAGAGTTTCTAATTTGAAAGTCCTCGGAAGGAGTTATACAGTAGAACATTATTTGCCCTGGAAAGTAATAGGTTGGGTTTAGTAGTTAGAAGTTGGCACAGAACTAGAAGTGAATACAACAAATAATTGGTGAGAAGTCAGGATGAGGAGTCCAAAGGACAGAAAAACACCAACAAATCTTGACAAAAGTGAATTTTGTCTATTGAACTATTTCATTGAGACTGTAAAATTATATATAATGTATATATAATATTTAAATGTAAATATATAATTAGTATGTATTATTAATATATAAATATTTATTAAGGTATAATAAATGTGTATTAAATATTAAATATATACTATGTATTTATATATAAATATGTAATATATAATATATATTTAAGTATATTATTTAAAACCCTAGATAAGCAAGATGGAGAGCATAATGACTATCAAAAAGGGCTTCAAGAAAGTCACATTTCTCTCTAGAGAAGTGTGTGCATTTCTTGGTCACAGTTTTAAAGCAGAAGATCTTAACAAAGTCAAAAGCCAAATGTTGCAAGATAGTATTTAAGAATGGGGATTCTAGAGTAGGATATAACCAAAAGTAGAAGGAAGGTGTTAGGGCCTCACCTGGATTTCCTCTGTTCCATTTACCGAATCTCTGAGCCCAGCTCCCAGCTTCTGTGTGCTATCAGTAGCTATTAATAACATCTGTGACCTTTCTGGTACTATCTTTTCGGTTATTGGAGCTGTTTCCTTTGCATAGACAGCCAGAGCCTGGAAGTTCACAGGCCATGCCTATATCTTACTGTTGTAGGACCACAAAAGCCTGGATCTTTTTTTCTTGGAGTGGGACAAACTTTGAGATGCAACTAACACTTCAGAGTTCACAGTAGGATCAGGGTGAGGCAGGGACTTTGCGTGAAATCTTACTCTTGTTTGGCTTCTACCCCTTCTTGGCATATGTGGTAGCCAGCCTCCAAAATGACCTCCGACGACCCTTGTTTTCTGGTTTTCATGCCTTTGTAGAGTCCCCTTCCACAATAAATAGGGCTTACCTGGGTGACCAATAGGATATTGTGAAAATGATATGTGTGACTTCCAAGGCTAGATCATAAAATTCATTGTGGCTTCTACCTTGCTCTGTCTTGGTCTGTCCTCCCTGGGGGAAGCCATTTGCCTTGTGAAGCAGACACTCAAGTAGTCCTATGAAGAGGTCCATGTGGCAAGGAACTGAGCCCTCTCTCCAATAGCCAGTACAAGTTTGCCATTTACATGAGGCAGCCATCTTGGAAGTGGATCCTCCAGCCTCAGTCAATCCTTCAGATGACTGCAGCCCCAGCTGACAATGTGACTACAACCTCATAAGAGACCCTAAGCCAGAACCACCCAGCTAAGCTACTCCAGATTTCTGACCCACAGAAAAATATGAGAAGATAACTATTTGTTGTTATTTTAAGTCACTAGGTTTTGTGGTACTTTTTAGTGTAGCAATGAGAAAAGTGATAAATATTCCGTCCCCCACTTCCTTTGTTGGTTTCTTCTGGTATCATATGCTTAATGAATAACTTGCACCTGAATTTTATCTCAGGCTCTGCTACTGGTGAGTTTGACTTAGGACATTTGGATTGAAATCTGAACTCTGCCATCTCTAAGCTGTGTGACCTTGGGCAAATCACTAATCTGTTTATTGTGCCTCAGTAAAATGTGAATAATGATAGTACTGACCTCTTAGAGTTGTGTGAAGATTAAAGGGGCAATGCTCATAAAGTTCATAGCATTGTGGCAAGCACATTGCTGGAGCTCAAAAAATGTTGTAATCAGTATGAGGATAGCAGTACAGGGTGGCAGTTGTTAGCCTTAAGATCTAAACCAAGTGGAATTTTTCTTCTAGCCTCTGTGGCCCCTGTTATCCACCATGCTGGCTTTTGACCATAAGGAAGTATGAACAGGAGGCTGTGGATGCCTCAGCCCAATTTGGTAAAAAACAAAACAAAAAAACACAAAACATAAAAATAATTCAAGGCACATGTGTTTCTTCTACTTGCGGTAGGTCAATAGTGTCATCTTTATAAATGAAACTCAAACCATTGCATTATTGTGATAAAATCTGCCATTTTACCTTAAGTAAACAAACCTTGCTGCCTGATCCATCACTGTTCCTACCACAAAGGAGGTGTAAAGCTGAAGCAGTTATTTCAACAGCTAAGTGACAATATTTTTCTGCTGGAAACAACAGACCAGACAGTGCCATCCTCCCATAGATTTTTACATTCAGGAAACAGTGTATAAGGCAATGCCCCAATTAAGAATCTTTTTAAAAGAGATTCTTTTATTCTAGTAAGGCTGGTTTAAAAAAAATCTTCATGTGATATTAACATATGCGTATGAATAGATATTGGACAATTGTAATAGACTGGAGAAAAGATGATCATGTTCTGACAATGAGGATATAATGAAGAAAAATCAGAATTCTGCAAGCTGAACAGGCAGTGGAAGATGAGGGGATTCTGGACATCGGACTCCAGTTAAGTAGCAACAAGAGAGAATTCTGCCTTAATGAGGAATATAAGGGAAGAATCTCAACCATAAAGCTGCCAGATGAAATGGCTTAATGCACAGAGACCCTTAGAAGCTTTCTCAGTGCCATTTCTTCCTCTACGATGGCTGAGAAAAACACCTTCAGCAGCCCCAATAAATTCTTGGAGAATGTTTTCTCCTGAATTTTGTTTTAGCATCTATAGTCTAATCATCAGCTACAAAGACTTGTTGTTTTTTTTTTTTTTTTTTTTTTTTTTGAGACAGAGTCTCGCTGTGTCACCCGGGCTGGAGTGCAGTGTCGGGATCTTGGCTTACTGCAAATTTCGCCTCCCAGGTTCAAGTGATTCTCCTGCCTCAGCCTCCCAAGTAGCTGGTATTGCAGGTGTGCACCACCTTGCCTGGCTAATTTTTTGTATTTTTTAGTAGAGATGGGGTTTCCCCATGTTGCCCAGGCTGGTCTCGAACTCCTGAGCTCAGGTGATCTGTCCACCTTGGCCTCCCAAAGTGCTAGGATTACAGGCGTGAGCCACCACACCCAGCCCCCAGAAACAGTTTTGACACTCAACACTTTGTGAGTCCATTGCAGTTTGTCCTATTTCCAGGATTCTCTGAGGAATACTCCCTAAAACAGGCATGGCTAGTTATGTTGCTTATTCAGAGCCTTTCTTGAGATTCCTGTGGAATTTGTGATTAAGCCAACCCATGAAACTGGCATCTGATACCAAGAGAAATGTTCCTTTTGGCTCAGTAATAGTTCTGCTTCAATGCATGTGGGCTGAGCCTGCCAATAGTCATGGAAATGGTGCACTGAGGTTTAAAAAAGGGACGTTTGATTGAGAGCAAAAGTCAGAGAACTTTTCTGAAGGTCTTTGGTCAGCACGAGAATTATTCTTTAATAGCACAGGGAGAGGGGAATCTTAAGCAGCTCTGACCTTTTATCCATCGTGAAGAATTGGCCATCATTGTGTACATCATTGAATTTCAAAGCATTTAAGCTCTTGCTTATCCAGTACTCCCCCTAGCAGTCTGCACGAAGTGGGTTAACTGGGCACTCACACACTGTTAGTAGGAGGGCAAATGGCTACAGCCTTTTAGTAGGCAATTTAGGAACGTGCATCAAAATTCAAAATGCATGGTATCAGTCAAGGTCCTGGCATGAAACAGATGGCACTTTCAAACTGGGTAATTGAGGGCATGCGATAAAGGGCTTAGGGAAGCCAACAAGGGATGGTTGGCCAGAGCAGGAAACCATTACCACCCTAGGTCTGAGGGGTGAGAGTAAGGAGTGGTTAGCAGAACTTGGAACTGTATGGAAGGGGCAGCTTGCCAGGAGCTGTGGCCTTTGACAAAATGATACAGCCAATCTACTCCGATAGCAGGGAGGGTATTGAGAGAAACAAATAACCCAGAGTCACTCTCTTCCTTTCTTCCAATCTCTTCCCTGTACCTCCCACTAGCAAAATCCAAACAGAAGCCAGAGGCAAGGGAGCCTATAGTTATAGTCCATATGGGTCAGTCTTCTTGGGCAAGAAAGAGGGTGCTAAAGGGTACGAGTGGGTCTGCAGTGACAGGCAGAAACTATCTGGCATATGCATATACCTTTTGATTCTGCAGTCCTATTTTTACAATCCGTCCTGTAGACATGTTCCTTCAGGCTTTCAAAGATCATCAGTATAGAATGTATTTGTAATAGAGAAAAACTGGAAAGAACCTAAATTTCCAGTAATAAAAAAAAAGGTTAGGCTGAGGGTAGTGGCTCATGCCTGTAATCCCAGTGCTTTGGGAGGCCCAGGCAGGAGGATGCCTTGAGCCCAGGAGTCTGAGACCAGTCTGAAAAACATAGCGAGGCCCTGTCTCTAAGAAAAATAATTTTAAAAAATTAGCCAGGCATGGTGACATTTGGCTGTAGTCCTAGCTACTTGGGAGGCAGGAGGACTGCTTGAGCCTAGAAATTCAAGGCTGCAGTGAGCTAAGATCCTGCATTCCAGCCTGGGTGACAGAGTGAGACACAGTCTCTAAATAAATAAATAGGAAAAAAGGAAAAACATTAAATAAAGACACATCCATATTATAGAATACCATGCAGCTATTAGGAAGAATAAGATAGACTCTCTATGTGCTAATATGGAAATGTGTCCAAGATGTAGAGTCATGTCAGAAGATGCAAAAACAGTAAACAAAAAAGAAACACAAAACACAAGTGGCAGATCAGTATCTAGAGTATGATCCTATTTTTGTTAGGGAAACAACAAAAAAAATCATAAACAATGACATGTGCATTTAAATACTTATACTCAAACCTGATTGGGGATG
The DNA here is from genome assembly GCF_029289425.2 of Pan paniscus. Lineage (NCBI taxonomy): Eukaryota > Metazoa > Chordata > Mammalia > Primates > Hominidae > Pan > Pan paniscus. The sequence goes on from NC_073272.2 coordinate 44,189,186, forward strand.
AGCAGGTAAAAAGGAACTTTTAGTATTTTTCCTAGATGCATTCTTATTGCTTGAAGTGCTTATCAGAACACATTTGTATATTACTTGTGTAATTAGATAAATCTAAGAAATAAAGTGCAACTGTAAAACTTGGGGTACGTAAAATGGTTAACTCCTGATGGGCAGAAATGAATCCCCTCCTCAATTCCTTTCCTTCCTTGTCGCTCTGCTTCTAGTCTGTTTTGTGGGCATTGATGGTCTTTGATGTTCAGTCTCAGTCCTGCCACTTGACAAGACAATGCTTGGCAAACCTAGGGAATTAGGCTTCATGTTTAATTCTCCTTCAGCCTGTTGGGCATAGGATGTGCTTCCTGAGCTGTTTGCTTTCACTTTTCGATCTTGCTGTGTTAGTTCCTAAACTCAACCATGTTGTACTAAGACTTAAGCAAAATGTAGGAAATGCACAGTGACCCATGCCTGTAGATCATGTGTAGCTGGAATCTTTGAACTTCCTATCTGAGTCTCACACCTTCTCTATTGCACATTGTCCTGTTGCTTCATCTCTGTCCTACTTTCTGATTGCTCAAGTCCTCCCATTTGGTATCCACAATGTTTGAGTACGCTAGCTTGCCCTTGTAACTTATTATTGTTGTTTCATTCTGTCATTTTTTTTTGGTTGTACTTCTACTAGCCTTCCCCTTTGGCTAGATGAAGGAGCCATTGCTATGCCCTGCCTTATCTGACAGCCCTGCCGGGCATGGCCCCATTTCTTCCCTACACTCTGACTCTGACCTAAAAAGGCCATGTCTAGAGAAGCTCCTGCCTTGGTTTCCTAATGCACTAAGGTTTCTTCATTTGTGCAGTCTTCCCTGGACCCAACTTGCATGGTTGGGACCTGCCCGTCTTGTCTAGCTCTTACTAATGTTTTCTCACCAAAGGGATATTCACCTTGCTTCCTGTACATCCAAGTTCTTTCTGTCTTGCTCTAAATCAAGGAGACCACATGGAACCACTTGCTGCAAACTCTTGAGTCTTTTTGTTATTGAGTGGTTCTCAAAGTATGGTCCCTAGCCCAGCAGTATTATTATCACTTGGAAACTTGTAAGAAATGCAAATCCTCATTCTCATTCAGACTTATTGAATCCGAATCTCTGGAGCTGGGGCCCAGCAAACTGCTTTTAACCTCCAGGAGGTTCTGATGCATGTTGATGTTAGAGGACCACTGGCCTAGATACTCTGACTATCCCACAATGGCTCTTAAATGTGAAGTTCTCAGATTTTAGTGTGTATAGGAATCAGCTGAGGAACTTGTTTGTAAATGTAGATTACAGCATTCTACCCACAGACAGACTGATTTATAGAGTGAGATTCAAAGATTTTTATTAAAAAATATTCTACTCAAGGAGTCTGGGGAAGGTATTTTGAGGAATATTGTCTTAGTTTTTGGATGAGCTCCAAGTTCTCCAGGGAGTTGGGCCACTTACAAGTGACCCAGGCCCTCCTTTAGAGTAGAGTTAGATGTCTATACTCCAGTCTATTTCTACCCATTAATCACTTTCCCCATTTATAAACTTCTTATAGCCAAGATCTTAGAATGCCTCACAGCCGGGTTCAACACAGGAATTACAATGACACAGAGTTACTATCTGGTAAAAGATTATCAATTCAAATGGACAGCTATTTCTTCTCCATGATAGGAGTGGAGGTGTATTGTGAGACGGATTTTTTTAGACCTTCTATCTTTTTCTATTTCAGTCAGGAAAGTTTTCTGGTGCCCAGGCAAACTGCTTGCCATATGTTTGCATTGACTCAAATAATGCATTCATAGAAGCTGACACAGTGATTATAACACTACCTGGTAAGTCTTATCATTTCAGTTAAGCACATATTTTGGAGCATACGTTATATGGGGCATAGTTATTGACATATGGTTGTATCGATTGGCATACTTAATAAACTATGCCAAGCAAATATGTGTCTCTTGACTGGTTTCCCTTTTCTATTGTGAAAAGGTGATCTATCATATCTCCACTATTGGAAGTAGCCTTCTGATTTTCAGAGCAAATATCCTGCCAAATTTGCCCCTAATAGCAACCTTCAAGACCAAATTTGTTCCTGTCTGGAGGTTGTAACCTAAGTCTGAACTGCTTGTCTTAAACTCTTTCAGCTGATTCAGTTCATTCAACTCAGGGTTCAAATCTTGTTTGGCCTTCACCAAACAATTCAGCCTGAAGGTCTAGGATCATTCCTGGTCTTACCTCAAGTCTGACTCATCATCCAAGTCCAGAGTCCAATGACACCTGCTTTGTCAAGCCTACCTTAACAGGTCCCCTCCCTATCAGTGTTCCTCTTAAACCTCTGTATTTATACCAATCATCATTTTTGTTCACAAGAAACTGAAAAAGGCCATTTGAAATTAAGTACCAGTGTGACTATCTCTCTATACTGCATGTTTCTTGAAAGTAAGAATTATATTTTCATACACCCTTGTATACCTTATAGCATATCAAGCAGTGCTCTGCATATATGTGTTCGGAATGTCACCTGGATTGGATAGAAGAATGAAAGACTACTTTATTGTCTGAAGGGCACCTGGGAATCAAGTTATCCATAGCACAGTCCACAGGGATTAGCCATCTTGGTCCATGTTGATGAAGTGGATATGACTATTCTCCATGCCAAGAAATAAGAAATAGTAATACATAGTAAAGCATTTAAGGCAGCCCTGGGTGTGCTAATGTGGGGTATAGATGGTAGAACTATTTACAGTACTTTTCTTGTTCATTTACACATCTCTTCAACTTGTATCTATCGAGCATCCACTACATCAAATGCACTGTGCTGAGTACTAAGGAGGATACATAAGAGAATAATATGAGGTACCCACCCCTGACTCTTTTGACTTCAAGGAGCTTCAGGAATAACTTTTTGGGAGATGAGAAATGTACATAAAAACAGATGGCAATACAAGATAGTACTTAAGTACAATATGAGGATTGTTGAAGCTCAGAGGCAGAAGTGATCATAGTGGACTGGAATGGTCTGGAGAAAGTGTGCTCCACTTTCTCCAGTGGAAGGCTAGAAAGATTAAGATTACAAGCTGTTGGATATTCTAGCCAGGAGACCTGTTGATGGAATATGCATGTGTGTCTATGGAACAATAGATAAACTACAGTTTTTAAAGCATGGAACCTAGCAACCTTGAGCTCTCGGATCTCAGTCAGTGGGATCATGGACATTGCTAGTGCTCAATCATAATCTGGTTCCTACAGCACTCAAATCTCTTGGTTACTAGATATCCACAAACTAACTAACCTGAGCCACTTGGTTATCTCCCTCATGGGTCATCTCTGCTGGAAAGATGCTTACCTTTCAAATAGTATTTTTCTCTCTTTTCTCATAAAGTTGCCTCTTTGGGGTTTAGTTATGTATGTCTTCAGAGACAGCACTAAGGGAGACTCAAGCTCAGTTCACTTTACTACCTATCTTTTGCACAATTTGAAGCATGTGGCATGCATTGGTTGTCCACTCCTAGGATTGCAGTGTGTGTAGTTAAACCATAAGCTCCAAAATTCTATACACAGTCCCTCCTATGGGGCCTGGGAATTTCTCTACTTATTGAGCCCCAGGGCCTGCCTGACTACCCCAGGGCTTCCTGAGGAATGCATGCAAATTAGACCCAAACAGTGACACCAGATGACACTTAATTTTTATTTGTGCTTGAATACCTCTTAAAAAATGCACATAACATCTAGAACCACCCTCAAGGGACTTATTTTGACTATCTCTTCTTGGAAATAACTAATATGGGTTCAAGCTGAATATATTATGGAACTATTTCAAGGACGATTTCTTGGGTTTGTTTTCCCTTTCTCAAGGATATCACTGTGCTCTTCATAATTGGCAAATTAGATATTGTGAAAGGGAAGGAAAAATGAGCAATGAGAGCAGTAACATGCCAAGAGGGCAGCAATAGAAGCAGCTAATGGCGAGGGTTGCTTCATAGGCTTGCACTGTGCAGGTGCAGCTCCCTAAGGAGAAGAGCCAATGTATTATGCCGTAGAAAGACAAAAGAAGCAAGTGAGACAACAGAAGCATTTGGGTGTTGGTGACTGCTTTGCAAATATTTTAAGAGCTGCGTTTTTTACTTGTTTTCCTTTCTAGAGATATTACCTTGGTACTATCATTTATATGACATTGCCAGGAAGCTCTCTTGACCAGTGATGCCTTGTTAGCATGGGCCTCCATGCCAAGAACAGACATTCAGGCTTCCATGAGCATTTTCAGCCAGGGGTAATTGAGATAATCTGGAGGCTAAAGTCAGAATGAGACCCACTGTGTGTTCAGGCAGTACTGTACAGCTTCCTAAAGCTTCCATGGCAGGATTTGTGTTTGTCATGGCACAGCTTCTACTCAACCAATGTGGCTCCTTTCAAGAAAATCGTAAATTTTTTTTGTAAAGAAAAAGAGGCAAAAGAGGCTGGAAGGGGTTAGAGCAAGATGGCAGAATAGAAGTCCCCATTGATTATTCCCCCCAATAGGGACACCACATTCAACAACCAGCTACACGAAAAAGCACCTTCATAAGAACCAAAAATCAGTTAAGCACTCACATTACCGGTTTTTAACTTCATATCACTGAAAGAGACACTGAAGAGGATAGGAATGACAGTCATATTACCAACACTACCCCTCTGCCATTTATCCACAACAGCTGCATGGCATGGAGAAATCTGTGCACGTGGGAGAGGGAGAGTGCAGTGATTGAGACTTCATACTGAATTCAGGGCTGCCCTGTCACAGAAGAAAACAAAAACTGGGCTGAACTCAGCTGATGCCCGTTTATGGAGGAAGCATTTAGGTGAGCCTTAGCCAGAGGGGAATAGCCCATCTCAGCGGTAGGAACCTGAGTTCTAGCAACCCTTGCCACTGTGCGCTGAAGTACTCTGAAAGGCAATCTAGGCCACAAGGACTGCAAGTCCTAGGGCTGAGCTGAGCTCAGAGCCGGTGGACTGGGTGGGGGACAGATACATGACTTACTGGAACACCAGCAAGACAACTTAGAGATTGCTTGTGCTACACCTTTCCAAACCCTAGGCAGCACAGCTCACAGCTTCAAAAGAGACCTTTTCCTTCTACTTGAGGAAAGAAGAGGAAAGAGTAAAGAGGACTTTTGTCTTGCATCTTGGATAATCGCTCAGCCATAGCAGGATAGGGTACTGATCAGAGTTGTGAGGCCCCCATTTCAGGCCCTAGCTCCTGGATGACATTACTAGACACATTCTGGGCCATAAGGGAACCTGCTGCCTTGAAGGGAAGAAACAAGTCCTGGCAGGATGCATCACCTGTCGATTAAAGAAACTTTGGGCCCTGAATAACCAGCAGTGATACCCAGGTAGTATGCCATGGGTCTTGGGTGAGACTCTGAGACATGCTGGCTTCAGGTGAGACCCAGCAATTCCTGGCTGTGATGGCTATGGAGACAGACACCTCTTGTTTGAGAAAAGCAGAGGGAAAAACAAAGGGAACTAGGTTTAGCACCTTAGGTACCAGCTTGGCCATAGTGGGGTAGAGCACCAAGCAGGCTCTTGGGGTCCCCAACTTCACGCTTTGGCTCTTGGACAGCATTTCTGGAGCTGTCCTGGGCCAGAGGAGAGCCTAGTGCCCTGAAAGGTGAGTCCCAGGCCTGGCAAAATTCACCACAGGCTGACTGAGAGCCCTTGAGAATTCAGTGAACATCAGTAGTAGCCTAGAAGTACAGCCTGTGGGCCTTTTAGTGGTGATGGCCACAGAGAGAGGCTCCTCTGCCTGTGGAAAGGGGAGGGAGAGAAGAGTTAGAAGGACTATGCCTTGTAATTTGAGGGCCAGCTAAGCCACAGTAGAATAGTACACCAGGTAGAATTCTAAGGTTTTTGATTCCAGTCCCTAGCTCCCAAGTAGCGTCTCTGGACCTGCTTAGGGCCTGTGGGAGTTTGCCACCCTGAATAGAAGAATGCAAACCTGGATAGCCTTGTCACCTCCTGATTGTGGAGCCCTAGGGTCTTGAGCAAACATAGACAATAGCCAGGTAGTGGTTACAGTGGTCGCTGGGTGAGACCCAGTGCTATGCTGGCTACAGGTCTGACCCAGACAGTCCCAGTGGTGGTGGCCACAGAGGTGCTTGTGTCACTCCACCCACAAGCCAGGCAGCACAGCATAGGGAGAGAGACTCTGTTTGGGAGAAAGTTAGGGAAGAGAACAAGAGTCTCTGCATGGTAATCTAGAGAATTCTTCTGGATCTTATTCAAGACCACTAAGGGAATACCTCTATGAATCTGTAAGAACCACAGCATTACTCGGCTTGAGTTACCCCCTAATGCAGATACAGCTTAGATCACACCACTCAAGTCCTTTTGAATACCTGGAAAACCTTCTCAAGAAGGACGGGTACAAAGAAGACCAGACTGCAAAGACTACAATAAATACCTAACAATAAATACCTGAAATAAATGCCCAGGCACTGATGAACATCAACAAACATCCAGACCATCCAGGAAAATATAACCTCACCAAATGAACTTCATAAATCTCCAGGGAAAAATCCTGGAGAAACAGATATGTAACTTTTCAGACAGAGAATTCAAAATAGCAGTTTTGAGGAAGCTCAAAGAAATTCAAGATAACAAAGAGAAGGAATTCAGAATTCTATCAGATAAATTTAACGTATAGATTGAAATAATGAAAAAGAACTAAGCAGACATTCTGGAGTTGAAAACAAACTGATACACCAAAGAATGCATCAGTCTCTTAATAACAGAATTGATCAAGCAGAAGAAAGAATTAGTGAACTTGAAGACAGGCTATTTGAAAATACAGAGGCTAACAAAGAAAAAAGAATAAAAAACGAAGCATGCCTACAGGATCTAGAAAGTAGTCTCAAAAGGGCAAATCTGAGATGTATTGGCCTTAAAGAAGAGGCAGAGAAAGAGATAGGGGTAGAAAATTTATTCAAAGAGATAACAGAGAACTTCCTAAACCAAGATAAAGATATTAATATCCAAGTACAAGAAGGTTATAGTCCAGCAAGCAGGTATAACCCAAATATGACTACCTCAAGGCATGTGATAAACTCCCAAAGGTCAAAGATAAAGAAGGGATCCTAAAAGCAGCAAGAGAAAATAAGATCCTAAAAGCAGCAAGAGAAAATAAACTAGTTTCAAAGCTAATTCATGTGAATCAATTAAATATTTCAAAAGATAGAAGCATATTGTTTTTTGGTCAACAAGTAACAAGTGTTCTTATATAACACTGGGTAAAAATCTCTCCAAGGCTCTATTGTTACTAGGAACATACCAGCAATAATAATAATCATAATCATAGTGTAATATTCTATGAACATCTCTCATGCTAAACCTTATTGACTCCAATTTTCTTGAAGAATTTTATTTCATTTTATAAGAATCAACTTTGAATTAATGGCAAACATATCTGTTCTGAGTTGCATCTCATTTTTGTTAAATTGGGTTTATCTTCAGATTTGCCGGTAGCATTGTAAAGAGCCATAACGTCTACTTGTTGTCATAGCCACTGGTTTGGTGCTTTGTGTAGGTTATCATATTGTATTTCATTGAATCTATGATGCAGTTGATTGTAAGATATGCCATAATTTTATGTAATGGTAAAATGCTGCCATTTAAACTATGGCATAAATCTTTCTTATCACCTGGAATTTCTATTGGTACTGTTTGAAATAGCTTCTGTAGACTTATATAAATACAAATTTTAATCATATATCACACACATGCATACATATAAAGGGGAACATGAATGAAATAAGTTGATTAATGTATTCCTAAAACTTCATATTTAGAGTCTTTTTAAAAAATCTATTTTTTTTGAAATGACAGATAACATTATATGTATTTATCCTGTATAACATGATGTTTTGAAGTATATATACATTGTGGAATGGTGAAATCTAGCTAATTACCATAATTACCTTACATAGTTGTTATTTTTTTTTTGGTGATAATACTTAACATTCACTCACTATTTTTCAAGAATACAATATATCGTCATTAACTATAGTCACCTCAATGGTGCCTCCATGTCTTCCAGATTTTTCATCTTTGTTGTTCACTGAGGGGCAGAAAACAATTTACTATAATGAAGGGTTGGAGTTGAGGAACGTGGCAGGCTTTTAGTTTAAGTCCTTCAAACAAAATGAATCACACAGAAACTACTGTCTTTTGGCTTTCACACATCCACCTGATCTTAGAGTCAGACATAAGGGATTTATGCCAAATATAGCAAACTAGGAACAAAAATTCTTGGGTTGTTTTTCAGAGGCCTCTGTTCTGTGAAGGCTTTGAATTATTATTTCCTTCTCCTTTCCCTCCTCCTATTTTTCTTATTCTTCTCATACTTCATTGTTTTTCTTCCTGTGACTTTCAGTGCCCAATATTATTGTCTAGTAAAATATACATGATTGGAAATCTACCCTATAAAAGAAGAAACCCATATTGGTCAAGGTCAAATCATATTCACGCCCCATCACATTTATTTTTTGTACTACCCTAAATGAATTATGTTGATGCTCTGATCACCATTTATGGCACAGGAGAGGCAAAACACATCATTACTAGAGCAACCCAGATGACAGCAATAAAACACAATATTACTAGAGCAACCCAGATGGCAGCAATTTCATAAGTTTATGTAAGAAAATTAAAAGGGATTCTGGGTTCAACCATTGAGTATTCCTCATTTAACAAATACTTACCAAGCACTTTGTGTCATGTACACTATTCTAAAGATTCTAATTGTGAGAAAAAGTAGACATAGACCCTCCTGTCATAAAATTTATAATCTGGTGATTTCAAGTCCCATCACTAATCTGATAACATACAAATTTCTCTAGTCAAGACCTCTTCTTTGAGTCTCATAGTTGTATGTCTAACTATTTACTCAATATTTTCACTTCAATATCACCTCAAGGTCAACATGTCCAAGACTGAATTTATAAAATTAAACTTATGGTCACTTCTCACTATCTTCCAATAAAAGAAAAATAAATGCCACTTATCCCTGTTTTAGAATTCCACATTTTAATGAATGTCAACTTTATCAACAGTGTCTCAAGAAAAAACAGAGGTATAGATGATGCCTCCCTTTTTACATGCCAGTTTCTTATCTATCACCAAGTCCTGTTGATTTTACTTCTTAACATTTCACAACCCTGTCCACTTCTTTTCATTTCCCCAGCACCACCATTTTCCTAGACCAAACCATCAGTATGTTTTGAGTGAACTGCTGCAAAAGCTCACAAACTAGTCTCCAGAGATCAATGCTGACCCTCCTCCAATCCATCTTTCAGTCAGAATGGACACAAGTGATATCATGTGTATTTTCATTCATTTCTCTATCCCCAGCACTAGAATAGCACCTAGCAATAGTAAGCATGCTAAGTATATGCTGATTATTTAAATAAATGACTTTCCTCAAGACATTAAAGAGCAATATCTTTGACATGGCCAATAGGATGCTGCATTATTTGTCCCTGCCTAGCACTTCAGTATCATCTGTCATCAGTGTCCTTCCCAAGGTCTTACTTTCTGTGCCTCAACCAAACTGGGATTCTTTAAGCTTCTAGAACAAATCCTGCTTCTTATATCAACAGGGCCTTTGCACATACGGTCCCCTTGGTCTGGGTTGTAGTCCTCCTTCAACTAATGAGCTACCCTTCATTCAACTCTTAGGCCACATGCTGCCTCCCCAAGAAAGCCTACCCTCCCCGTTCTCCCAGACCTCGCAGATTTCTTAGTAATTTCTTAGTAATCCTAAGAGGCCCAAAACCCTTTCTTTTACAACACTTTTCTCCATTTGTAATGATGTATTCATTATTGTGGTCAATTGACTAGTTTCTGTTTCCTTATTTAAACTGGAATTTCCACAAGAGCAAGGGAAATGTCTTCTTTTGCTAACTAGCACCTAGCACCTTGCCTGGACTATAACTGGTACACTATGAATGTTTACTAAGTGAAGGCAAATACTTTATTGAGAAATTAATTAATTATAACTAAATATTTGATTATGTTGTGACATTTCTAGATGTTGCTGCAAATAAAGTAACAATTTGAGCACACTTACGGTATTGTCTGTCTTTTCTATTACTTTCCCTTCAGTAGAGTGTAGTCTACTATAGGTGTGTAGTTTTTAAAAATTGAGTCATTCATCACCTTAGGGAAGACAGTAATGAAAGTATTCATTTAGAATACAAGCTGTGACAGAAAACCAAACACCGCATGTTCTCACTCATAAGAACATTGAAAACACATGGACACAGAGAGGGGAACAACACACACCAGGGCCTGTTGAGGGGTGGGAGGTGAGGGGAGGGAACTTAGAGGATGGGTCAATAGGTGCAGCAAACCACCATGGCACACGTGTATCTATGTAACAAACCTGCACGTTCTGCACATGTATCCCATTTTTGTTTTAGAAGAAATAAAGAAAAAAAAGAATACAAGCTGTAAACAGACAGAATCCTAACTTCTATGTTTATGAAGTTAAAAGTTTAGAAGTTTATCATTTGTTACTGCCATCAGGTAGCAAGACACTTTTAACTGGTGTTTCAGGACCTAAGAGAAAATGAACTGGGTAAAAACAAATAGAGTCAGCCATAAAATTAAATGACTTGATTCTTTACTCTGCCAAGTGTCTGAGGGGGAATTATTTAATTCAGCCAGTGAGTCAACAAGTCAGTCTAATTCTCTAAATCTGGTTATTTTCCTTAGCAAAATGTATTTGTTCTCTTCACCACAAAAGCATATTTGCAGAAGATGTTGACTATGAAATTCTTTTTGCCACAGTTATTGAAAAAGAACATAAAGAGCCACATAATAATTAGACAATTGATGTTCTCAAAACAAGATTAAGATTCTCATTCCCACTCAAAGTAATTCTTTGTCAACTGCGCTATGAAAACTCTCTCTGCCCAAAAGGGAACCAAATTTAAGCACTTAAATGTCTCTAATATAAATCCTGAAAACTTATGAAACTTTTAGTCATTCGGTGGTAGCGTCTTTCTTAAAATATTTGGAAGTATTAAATATTATTTTACCTATTTCAGAATTGTAAGCCCCAACTGTTTTTCCAAGTCTACATATGTATCAAATTAAAAATATTTTTAAAAAGTTAATGAAAACAACTGTGTATTTTTCTTGGTGGATATTCCAAGTAAATCACTATGCTCTGTAACAGTATCCTCTTGTAGTTTACAACATGTGTTGCTTAATTTGATCCACAGAATAATCCTATGAAAAAAGCATTTTTATCCTCCCCTGCTATTCCCAAATGGCAAAACTGAGTGTTCCCCTCATTATCAAATAGTAAATAGTGAAGCTTATAATTCATTAATATCTTCAGATTCCAAGTCCCATAATGGTTTGCTCTACACCAGTCTGAAGAGAAGAGCTATCAATATGTTTAAATCATTGGGAGAATAAGCAGAACAAATTGTCAAAGTTTCCAGTATCCCCAAACTTCAATAAGAGAAGTCTGAGGGGGGTGATAGTGATTATCAAATTTCTGCAGGGTTACTAAGATCTGTTCTTGTCCCTCCTAACTCCAGAATAAAAAGAAATGGACTCACCTAAAGACAAGTTCTGTTCATTTATTGAGCTCCCAATATATACCAAGCACTGTCCAAGGTTCTGGAAATACAAAGATGGCTAAAACATGGCCCCCATACCCTAGGGCTTCATGGTCCTTTGGAGAAGATGAACACATAAACAGGTAGTCATGAGTCAATGTGGCAAATGCAGTGAAAGATGTGCAGAAGGGCTTTTGGAACACAGAGAAAGCCATCTACATTGGCCTACAGTATGTCAGGGAAGTATCCTTACTGAAGATAGCCCCAAAGGCCAACTGGACATCATGATGCATTTGGAATACAAGTTCTGTGAGAATAAGAGGACTAATTTTACTTATTTTTGTATTCCCCAGCACCTAATACATGGCTAGTGCTCAATGCATTAGTGTATTTAACCAAACTGAACTGCCAGATCAGAGATTCTGAAGAGGCTCATGAAATGCTTGTCCTCTTTCTTGGAAAGAAATACGGCCCTCAGGCATGTGTGAGGC